>NC_057810.1:199012481-199312481 GCF_018294505.1 Triticum aestivum | reverse complement strand
CGAGCACTGTCCTTGCCGTGGGGCCGACTGGAGAGGCGGGCTGCCCCGCTGGGTACCTTGAGCCTGCGCGCCTGCTGGCCCTCCTTCGCGAGCTCTCCTGGGGCACAGTCGGCTCGCTCCTTGCTCCTCCCCTGATTGTGGATGGCGACTGGCTGAGGTTGATCTTCGGACCCACTTCGGGAGATGGACCGGCGCCGGGCTGGGTCCCTGGCAGGGCCCGTCTGGCAATCGCTAGGGTGCCAGCCCCCAGCCCCCTGCCGAGAGGGGGCGTGCCGCCTCGTGGCCCTCCGCCTGCGCTGATGGCGGAGGAGGACGCGGAGGATGTGCTCAGGCGTGCTCGAGAGTGCAGCACCATCCGCCGAGAGTTTCTTCAGAAGGCGGCAGATGCAGTGAGTCAGCTTGGCATGGATCTTGCGGGCGAGGATGCACGCCTTGAAGCCGAAGGTCTGCGCCTCGCCGAGGAAAGGCGCAGGCTGAAGGTGGCCGTCAGTCTTGCACGTCACCAGCGTGACCTCAACAATGCGAAGGTTGAAGCGTCGCCGGCGGCCTCGCGGAAGGCCTGCTCCCAAGCCGTTGAAGAGGCCCGGGAGGCAGACCGACGACACGAGGCTGCTGAGGAGCGCGTGTGGGAGCTCCCAGCCTGGAGCAACTCTCTGGAGTAGCAAGTGGAGCTGCGCCAGGCTACACTTGTGTCGCTGAAGGGGGCACCCGTCGACAAGGGGGAGCTCCAGAGGCGCGAGGAGGCACTGACGCTGGAGGCTGCCGAGCGCAACCTTGACCTTGAGCGGTTGGAGATGAGGGAGCGCCTGGTGACCTAGGCGGAGGATGATGTCGGCGCGCTGAAGGCCTGAGTCCAAGGAGAGATCGACCGCCGCGTGGCGGAAGCTCGTGTGGGTCTTGAGCGCAAGTACGAAGGGAGGTTGGAGCTGGTCAGGGCCGAAGCTGAGGGCAGGACTGCCGCCCTCAGGGCCAAGCTGACTGAAGTGACGCGGCGTGCGGATTCCTTCGCAGCTGCCCTTGGCATAGCGCAGGTCGAGCTGGCCTCTTCCTGCACCGAGCTGCTTCTTCTCCAATAGAGGGTTGATGGTGCCTAGGCTGTTGCACGGCGGAACGAGGACAAGATCCGTCAGCGGCAGACTCTAGAGCATGTGCATGGCCCCATGCTCCGAACGCTGAAAGTGCAACTATCCCTAGGTGGTTTTGGTAATTCATAACAACATATAGCTCATTGAGCTAATGCTATTCCAAGACTATTATTTCAGGAAAGCTCAATGAATGGCATGGCATGGATGATGAAAGTGGATCCCTCAAAATACTAAGGACAAAGGATTGGCTCAAGCTCAATAGCTCAAGACTCTTCATTTTATATTTTAGTGATCCAAGATCACATTGAGTCTATAGGAAAAGCCAATACTATCAAGGAGGGATGAGGTGTTGCTTAATGAGCCTCTTGCTTCATGTGCTTAGTGATATGCTCCAAAACCCTCAGCTACTTTCTCACATCCACAAATGACCTAAACCCAAAGCCAAAATCGGTCACACCGATTCTTCCTATCCGGCGCCACCGATTTCAAATGTCATAGCCACTGCCACAAACCCTAGGCAAATCGGTTCTACCGATAGGGATCTCGGTCTCACCGAGATGGGATTGTAATCTCTCTGTTTCCCTTCGTAACGTTTCGGTCAAACCGAAGTGAGCGATCGGTCCCACCGAGATTGCAATGTAAACTCTCTGTTTCCCTTTTGTAACATTTCGGTCTCACCGAAAAGAGCAAATCGGTCCCACCGAGTTTACCTGACCAACTCTCTGGAAAGCTTATTACCAAAATCGGTCTCACCGAGTTTGTGTAATCGGTCTTACCGAGATTACGTTATGCCCTAACCCTAACCGAATCGGTCTCACCGAGTTGCATGTCAGTCCCACCGAAAATCACTAACGGTCACTAGGTTTACTAAATCGGTCCGACCGAGTCTGTTGAATCGGTCCCACCGAGTTTGGTAAATTGTGTGTAACGGTTAGATTTTGTGTGGAGGCTATATATACCCCTCCACCTCCTCTTCATTCGTGGAGAGAGCCATCAGACTAAACCTACACTTCCAACTTACCATTTCTGAGAAAGAACCACCTACTCATGTGTTGAGGCCAAGATATTCCATTCCTACCATATGAATCTTGATCTCTAGCCTTCCCCAAGTTGCTTTCCACTCAAATCTTCTTTCCACCAGATCCAAATCCTATGAGAGAGAGTTGAGTGTTGGGGAGACTATCATTTGAAGCACAAGAGCAAGGAGTTCATCATCAACGCACCATTTGTTACTTCTTGGAGAGTGGTGTCTCCTAGATTGGCTAGGTGTCACTTGGGAGCCTCCGACAAGATTGTGGAGTTGAACCAAGGAGTTTGTAAGGGCAAGGAGATCGCCTACTTCGTGAAGATCTACCGCTAGTGAGGCAAGTCCTTCATGGGCGACGGCCATGGTGGGATAGACAAGGTTGCTTCTTCGTGGACCCTTCTTGGGTGGAGCCCTCCGTGGACTCGCGCAACCGTTACCCTTCGTGGGTTGAAGTCTCCATCAACGTGGATGTACGATAGCACCACCTATCGGAACCACGCCAAAAACATCCGTGTCTCCAACTGCGTTTGAATCCTCCAAACCCTTCCCTTTACTTTCTTGCAAGTTGCATGCTTTAATTTCCGCTGCCTATATACTCTTTGCATGCTTGCTTGAATAGTGTGATGATTGCTTGACTTGTCCTAAGATAGCTAAAATCTGCCAAACTCTAAAATTGGGAAAAGGTTAAGTTTTTAATTGGTCAAGTAGTCTAATCACCCCCCCTCTAGACATACTTCAAGGTCCTACAAGTGGTATCAGAGCTTTGGTCTCCATTTGCTTTGATTTCCATAGCTTTTGGTGGTCATAGCCTTGGTTTCACAACCTAGGAGAGTATGGCGTCTAGCGAGGGAAATTATCACCGTAGAGGTCCTTACTTTGATGGTACTAATTTTGCTAGTTGGAAGCATAAGATGAAAATGCATATTCTCGGACATAACCCCGCCGTTTGGGCTATTATTTGTATTGGCTTGCAAGGTGAATTCTTTGATGGGAGAGAGCCGAACCGTGAAGCTAATGCGGAAGAATTGAAGATGCTGCAATACAACGCTCAAGCTTGTGATATCATCTTCAACGGATTGTGCCCCGAAGAATTCAACAAAATCAGCCGTCTTGAGAATGCAAAGGAAATTTGGGACACTTTGATTGATATGCACGAAGGTACCGAATCCGTCAAGGAATCCAAGTTGGATGTGCTCCAAAGTCAGCTTGACAAGTTCAAAATGAAGGATGGTGAAGGTGTCGCTGAAATGTACTCTAGGCTTGCTCTTATTACAAATGAGATTGCCGGCTTAGGGAGTGAAGAGATGACCGACAGATTCATCATCAAGAAGATCCTAAGAGCATTGGATGGAAAGTATGATACCGTGTGCACATTGATCCAAATGATGCCAAACTACAAAGATCTCAAGCCAACGGAAGTCATTGGAAGAATTGTTGCTCATGAGATGTCACTCAAGGATAAGGAGGAACTTCACAACAAGTCAAGTGGTGCTTACAAAGCCTCAAGTGAAGCCCCCACATCATCAAGTGAGAAACAAACCTTCAATGAAGAATTGAGCTTAATGGTGAAGAACTTCAACAAATTCTACAAGAGTAGAAGCAAAGAAAGAAGCTCCAAGTCAAGGTCTTACCATGACAAAAGATCTTCTAGTCGAGAGCGCAATTGCTACAATTGTGGGAGGCCTGGACACTATTCCAATGAGTGTACGGCACCCTACAAAAGAAGAGAAGATTCTCCAAAAAGAAGAAGCAAAAGAGAAGAATCACCACCAAGAGAGAGAGGAGTAGAGATGATCGTTATGAACGAAGATCCTCACGGAGAAGCAAGGATTCGGAAAGGAAGGACAAGTCATCAAGGAGCTACACAAAACGAAGACATCAAGCTCATGTTGGTGAATGGGTTTCCGGCTCCGACTCCGACAAACACTCCGAGAGAAGCTATCACTCCGACTCCGAATATACTCAAGATGAAGGTGTTGCCGGTCTAGCACTTGTGTCAACCAACTCCTACGACATATTTGATTCACCAAATGAAGGAATTGGAAGATGCTTCATGGCCAAAGGTCCAAAGGTAACACATCCTGAGTATGTTGATTTCAATAGTGATGAAGATGACTTGCTTGTGGATGATGATTTACTTGTTGACAACTCTAGTGATGAATACTATGATGAAACGTCAATTAATCATGCTAATCAAGATAAAACGAATGACAATGATAAGGAGAAGATTGAGCTTCTAACTAAAGAACTAAACACTCTTAAGTTGGCTCATGAAACTATCTTCGAAGATCATCGAGAACTTTTAAGGGCTCATGAGAAGTTACGCTTTGAAAAGCTCAATCTTGAGCAAGAGCATGAGTTCTTAAAAGCAATCAATGATGATCTTCGTAAGAAAAGTTCTTCTTACATTGCCAAGCGTTTACTCCTATCTACTTACATGCCTCAAGTCAAGTCTAGTAACAAGTACAAGAAAGATACTTCCTCTAGTAGTAACAATAATAATGTCAAATCCAATATTGTTGCTTCTAGTAGTTCTCTTGATTCCACTAATGATTCTCTTAGCCAAGTTACACTTGAGCAAGAAAATAGCTTATTGAAGGGAATTATAGAGAAAGGTGTTTACAAGAGCCTTGCCGGGAGTAAGCAATTCGAGGAAATTGTACGCAAGCAAGGAAGACACCGGAAGAATCAAGGTGTTGGTTTTGAACGAAAGTTCAATGCCAATGGAGTTGAGTGGGAAGAAGATCAATACCCCAAGACGAAGTTTGTTCCTCAACAAGAGAAGTATGATCCTACTTCCTTCAAGGGAACACAAGCTCAAGATGATCTTCCACCACAAGACCATAAAGGCAAGGACAAGCTTCAAGAAGAGATTGATGCATTTGAAGAAGCACCTAAGGTCTCGGTCAAGTGGATTCCCAAGACTACGTCAAGTTCTACTTCATCAAGTACAACTACAACTCCAAGGATTCCCATCAAGATGATGTGGATCCCGAAGAAGAAGAACTAGAGAGTTCTTGAGGGTGACTCCGCCAACATTCTTCACTCATATTATTATGGCAAGGACAAGTGCAATCAACTTCCACATCTTGCACTAGTTCAAGGAGTCACAAACCCTCATGTTGGTAAGGCAAGGAACAAGGTAACCTAATGTTTTCATGGACATCATCTTGTGTGTGCATCACTCTATGTCTATGGATATTCTTGTTTGTTCCTTGTGGGACTAACCCATGTAGGTATGTTGAAAGTGCAACTCACTCCAACGGATTGCTCCAAATGATCTACATCAACATTGAGCATCCACATCTTCAACACCTACATGAAGTCATCATCGACAAAACCCAAGGTTAGTTCATCCCTCTAAAAGGGGATCTCACATCTAGGGGGAGCTTAACTCTAAGACTTGAGTCAAAGCAACTCTAATGGTGTGAACACATCAATGCATTATGTAAAAGTGGTAACCCCACTTGGGCTTAAACGATGAGTATGACCTATGATCAAATGTTTATCATTTGACTCCTAAGTCAATATACTCATATATAGATGACCTAGTCATCGCCAATTGTTTGATAGATGCTAGAATTGGTTGTGCATGCTTTGCCACATATTTCATTTGCCATCTTATTGTGTGAGCATGTTGGTGCATATTTTACTCATTCAAGGACATCCACTTGTTGTTTTGATTGTTTGGTTCTTCCTTCTTTTGGCCAAGTGGATGGACAAGAATGCCTAAGAACTTTCTCTAGCTATCTATGCTCTTCTCGTCTCAAACTCTATTCATGCTACATCACAAAATTTGATCAAGTCAGATTCGAACCACTCTGTGTGAGGAGCACTCGGAGTCCCCGATTCGTCATAGACTTAAACTTCCAAAACTTCTTTGTGATTCTCGGTCTGACCGATTCCTCCATTTCGGTCCTACCGAGATCACTAAGTCGATCTAGGTTTTCAATCTCGGTGCAACCGATTTGAACTTTTCGGTCACACCGAGTTGCTGTAACTGAACACAGTTATGCATCTCGGTGCCACCGAGTTGTTCCACTCGGTCACACCGACAGGGTCGGGCTATATATAGTCACGGGCAAAATTTGGAAATTTCTCCGAACCCCTTCGCCCGCGCAATAGCTCGCTCTGCCTCCAAGGTCTCCGGATCGTCTCCTCGTCGCCAGCCGCCTCCTGTCGCTGGTCTCCGCCGCCGTCAACGGAATTCAACCCCGCCGTTGCCGCCGTAGCGAGTTCATCGCCAAGCTAGGGTATGGACTCGATCACAGTGCTATCCTCGTCCGATTCCTAGCACATTGTGTTCTTATTGATTCTTGCCACGATTGAAACACTCCTATCCAGTCAATGCAATCCGTAGATTAGATGAGATTTGAAAATTTAGGGTTAGGTTTCCGCCGAAACCATCTCGGACCCACCGAGTTGAAAAACTCGGTCCCACCGATTTGGCTTATGCCATTGCACTAGTAACTCTCGGTTTGACCGAGAATTGCTAATCGGTGCGACCGATTTTAGGACTTTGTGAAACCCTAGCAGTCTCGGTGCCACCAAACTGTGACTCGGTCCAACCGAGTTCATCAGTTTAGGTTCCAAAACTGCTTCGGTATCACCGAGTTTGAAAATCGGTTGATCCGAAATGCTTTCTGTGGAAAACTAAAACTGAATTTTTGAATCATTCTTTTGCAAAAATCTCTGCATTTTGTGATGCTCATCCACTCCATCTCATCTATAACTCTTCACAGGGTCAGCAGTCAGAGTTTGCAGCATGTCAGACCAGAGTGACAGTCAGAACAGGTCAGAAGGGCAGATGCAAATGAGTGAGGGCACTAGTCCCTCCAGCACTTCAGATGAAGGCAGCAGGAGCACTCCTAGCAACCTGCCTAAGGCTGCTACCAGGCAAAGGAAGAAGAGAACTTCAGACTCTGAAGATGAGGATTATAGAGCTGAAGAGGATGAAGCTACTTCCAAGAAAGTAGTACTCAAAAAGGAGTATGGCTCAGCAAAGCATACAAAGCCAGGCATGAAGATTAAAAGGCCTGCAGGAAGACAACCAATGTCCAAAGCCAGAGCATCAACTCAACTGCCTGAAAAGCCTGATCCCAAAGAGCCAGCTGCTGAAGGAAAGAAAAGGAAGGAAAGGGTCAAGAAGACCATGGCCAGAGTTGTTGGGCAACCTTCCATGATGGAAGAAGAAGAAGAGCTTGCTGCACCAGCACCAAAGGCACCAAAGCTTATGGGAGATGCTATTAGATCAGGGGCTGCAACATCTAAGCCCAAGGAAGCACCCAAAGCTGCCCCCAAGGCCAAGTCTGCACCAAAGAGGAATACCAGGAGTATTCCAGCTGCTGAGAAGAACAAGGCCCCAGTGCCTGAGGTTGCTGAGGAGGAAGATGAAGAAGGACAAGTTCTGAGGAAGCTCAAGCCCAAGATACCAGACCATAATGATGCCCATCCTGTAGCTGAGGACATGAACATCAGAAAAGATTCAGGGTTGAGGCTATGGAGGATGGCAGATCCATATGCCACAAGGAGAAGAACTGTGTTGATTACAGGTTCCATACAAAGGAACAGCAGGACTTCTATGAGACAATCTTGTTGGACAAAAAGCCCATTGTGTGTGATATGAGGTGGGTCGACTGGACCTACATGAAGGAAAATGAAGAACACTATCCAGGAGTACAAGACAGTTTTGTTGCTTGTGGAGTTGCAGATTTTGTTGGGCAGAAGCTCACAACTGGAATGATGAACTTATAATGCAATTCTACTCCACAGCACACTTCTATCCAGATGGGAGGATAGTTTGGATGTCTGAAGGTACAAGGTACCAGTCAACTGTTGAGGAGTGGGCAAATCTGATAAATGCCCCAAAGGAAAATGATGATGACCTGGATGTATATGCCAAGAAGAAAATGGGACACAATACCATGGCACATATGTACAAGGAGATCCCAGACAAAGCCCTAGAGACTTTCTCTTTTGGATCAGTCCACTTTCTTCTGTCAGGGCTGCCTACAATCAACTGGATCCTAAGGCACACTCTATTGCCTAAGTCTGGTGACCACAACATGATCAGAGGGCATGCAATCAACATGTTGCATTTGTTTGATGTGCCTCAGAAATTCAAGGTCATGAGCCTTATAGTAGAAACCATTAAGAGGACTGCAGCAGATCATAAGAGGAGTTGTGGATATGCCCCTCAGATTCAGGAGTTGATTAACTCAAAGATGGGCACAGGCAAATATCTATTGGATAGGGAACATTTTCCTCTCTATCCAGACTTTGAGGACAATGAGGTTGTCATGAATGAGGATGATCCATCATCAGTTCAAGCTCAAGAGAAGAAGGAGAAGGCAAGGAAGGAGAAGGCTGCCAAGATGCCAACTCAAGAGGAGGCATCTGAGTATTTCTTGAAGAACAAGCAGGAGCAGCTTGGTTACTTGATAGCATCAACACTGAGGATTGAGAAGGGGTTGGCCACCTTAACTCAGAATCAGGAAAGCTTGGAGAGAATCATGGAACAAAAATTCTATGATCTTGATGTCAAGGTAACTGAGATTCAGTCAGTTGTGGAGCAGCTGCAGGATGACATGCAGGAGAGGAAGGGCAAGACTACCACTAATGTATTTGCCAGAGTGCCTAGAGCTCAGAGGTCAGCTGCAGTGCCAGTGCCAGACACTAGAGCAACATCATCTGCACCAGCCACAGCTCCTACAGCTCCAGTGCAACCAGCTCCAGCACCAACTCCTCCAGCTCCCTCTACATCAACTGAAGCCTTCGTCCAAGGAGCCATCTCTACACCACCAACTGAAGATCAAGCCTGAGAGTCGATCTAGCACTATGCATTTTCTATGAACTTTTTGGTAACTTGTTGCCAAAGGGGGAGAAAAATGTATAGATCATAGGCTTCGAGAGAGAGAGTGTTGCTTTTGTTCTCTCTTGCTTTGGTGGTTTAAAACTTGTTTGCTTTTGATTGCTTGAGATACTATGCTATTCTTGTGAGACATTGATGATCATGTGTTTGATCTTAAGCTACACTTATGCATGTTTGATGATATTATCTTATCTATCCTATGTGATCATTCACTTTGCTTGGTGATGAGTGCATGTATTCAATCTTTATCATTTTGAGCGCTCCACCAAGATGTATGTGACATGGAAGAGTAACCCATGAGCCTAATTCCTTGTGCATTTGCAGTCCAAAGCAAATCTTAAACTATGCACAAATTTAGGGGGAGCTCTTGCTTATCACATACTTCTCAAAGCGACGATGTTTTTCAATCTTATTATCATTTGTCGAAGCTTTGATCTATATGTTGTCATCAATTACCAAAAAGGGGGAGATTGAAAGTGCAACTATCCCTAGGTGGTTTTGGTAATTCATAACAACATATAGCTCATTGAGCTAATGCTATTCCAAGACTATTATTTCAGGAAAGCTCAATGAATGGCATGGCATGGATGACGAAAGTGGATCCCTCAAAATACTAAGGACAAAGGATTGGATAAAGCTCAATAGCTCAAGACTCTTCATTTTATATTTTAGTGATCCAAGATCACATTGAGTCTATAGGAAAAGCCAATACTATCAAGGAGGGATGATGTGTTGCTTAATGAGCCTCTTGCTTCATGTGCTTAGTGACATGCTCCAAAAACCCTCAGCTACTTTCTCACATCCACAAATGACCTAAACCCAAAGCCAAAATCGGTCACACCGATTCTTCCTATCCGGCGCCACTAATTTCAAATGTCATAGCCACTGCCACAAACCCTAGGCAAATCGGTTCTACCGATAGGGATCTCGGTCTCACCGAGATGGGATTGTAATCTATCTGTTTCCCTTCATAACGTTTCGGTCAAACTGAAGTGAGCGATTGGTCCCACCGAGATTGCAATGTAAACTCTCTGTTTCCCTTTTGTAACATTTCGGTCTAACCGAAAAGAGCAAATTGGTCCCACCGAGTTTACCTAACCAACTCTCTGGAAAGCTTATTACCGAAATCGGTCTCACCGAGTTTGTGTAATCGGTCTTACCGAGATTACGTTATGCCCTAACTCTAACCGAATCGGTCTCACCGAGTTGCATGTCAGTCCCACCGAAAATCACTAACGGTCACTAGGTTTACTAAATCGGTCTCACCGAGTCTGTTGAATCGGTCCCACTGAGTTTGGTAAATTGTGTGTAACGGTTAGATTTTGTGTGGAGGCTATATATACCCCTCCACCTCCTCTTCATTCGTGGAGAGAGCCATCAGACTAAATCTACACTTCCAACTTAACATTTCTGAGAAAGAACCACCTCCTCATGTGTTGAGTCCAAGATATTCCATTCCTACCATATGAATCTTGATCTCTAGCCTTCCCCAAGTTGCTTTCCACTCGAATCTTCTTTCCACCAGATCCAAATCCTATGAGAGAGAGTTAAGTGTTGGGGAGACTATCATTTGAAGCACAAGAGCAAGGAGTTCATCATCAACACACCATTTGTTACTTCTTGGAGAGTGGTGTCTCCTAGATTGGCTAGGTGTCACTTGGGAGCCTCCGACAAGATTGTGGAGTTGAACCAAGGAGTTTGTAAGGGCAAGGAGATCACCTACTTCATGAAGATCTACCGCTAGTGAGGCAAGTCCTTCATGGGCGAAGACCATGGTGGGATAGACAAGGTTGCTTCTTCGTGGACCCTTCTTGGGTGGAGCCCTCCGTGGATTCGCGCAACCGTTACCCTTCGTGGGTTTAAGTCTCCATCAACGTGGATGTACGATAGCACAACCTATCGAAACCATGCCAAAAACATTCGTGTCTCCAACTGCGTTTGAATCCTCCAAACCCTTCCCTTTACTTTCTTGCAAGTTGCATGCTTTAATTTCCGCTGCCTATATACTCTTTGCATGCTTGCTTGAATAGTGTGATGATTGCTTGACTTGTCCTAAGATAACTAAAATCTGCCAAACTCTAAAATTGGGAAAAGGTTACATTTTTAATTGGTCAAGTAGTCTAATCACCCCCCTCTAGACATACTTCAAGGTCCTACAAACGCTCAGGGAAAGGGACAACGTGTCCTTGGGCAACATCTGAGAGGCGGCTATGGCGGAGCCTCATGTAATCAACTACGCTGGCAACCTCCGGTTCTTCAGGATGTGGTGACATAGCTGGAGACCCTCTCTGACAGGGCCCGCTGGCTTGTTGAGGAGAGGAGCCGAGTCCTGCTTGGGCGTGTCTTCTCCCGTGTCTTCGGCTATATTCAGGACAGAGATCCCCACTTTTATTTCGACGCCACCATCGCACCAGTGCCCATAGCTATCCGGGGCGATCTGGCGCGGTGGGTGGAGGACAACGTGGCCGACCTCGTTGGGGCCTTCGCCTCTGATGATGACAGCGTGATCGTGGCTGCTGATGAAGGCGGCATTGTGAATGAGCATGGCGCTGATGACGGTGATGGTGATGGCGGTGATGATGCCAGTGACGCCAGCGATGCCTCCAGAGGCGTCCCAGAGGACGCGGTGAGCAACATGTCCGACTGATTACATGCCGCCTTAGCTGCTTATCCTGCACGGAAAAGTTCGGGCGTGGCCCTGAAGGTTGTGAGAGCATTTTGGGAGGGGGAGCCCCTCGTGTAAAAGTTGTAATTGGTACGCTTGTAGATATAACGCCGTATGTGTGCCCATGCTAGGTTGCCGACCTCGCGACGGGTCAGCAGACCTGATTTACCTTTGACCATGGCTGGCCCCGAGCGAACCTGCGGGGGCCGCAGTATTTTGAGTGTCCTATGGGCGAACCCTTTGGTCTCGCGATGAGAGCCTCCTGAGAGTGAGCGGTGATGGCGGTCCAGAGTGCTTGCGCGCTTGGCCCGGCCTAGCTTGTGTGGGGCCGCGAGGGGGGAGCAGCTGGTGCTAACTTTGGACGCAAAGCCGAAATCAGAACACAAGAAATTGCTCGAATGAGACTAAACACCCATTCCCCGAACACACGCAAGTCTTAAGCTCAAATCCAACTCAAATTCAAAGCAAGGAAGCTCGGCAACAAAGAAAGTGGTAAAAAAGGCAAAAGCCGCGTCTGGCACCTAGTCTAGTCTTCGACGTCTTCTCACCAGCGCGGAGCTAAGTGCTGCCACTGGGCATGGGCGGGAGCCCCCAAGGCCCGAGGGCGGCTCTCCGGAGACTCGGGGCATGTACAACCCCAACTCATTATTACGTGAGAGTGTCACGGGCGGTGAGCTTCACAGGCACTGGGCCTTCTTCATAGGTACCAGCCTTGCTTCATTTCGCCAGACAAGGGGCCCACCTTGCACCACACTCTACCACCACCGACAGCGACCGGAAACCAAGGACGACGCTAATGGGGTAGAGCGGTCGCCAGCGGTTCTCCCGACGACCACGGGTCCTCTGCTGGGGGCAGGCCCGGGGGCACCTCCCCGGCAGAGGGCCTACCTCGTGAGAACGCCTTGCTCCGCATCTCGCGGGGAGGAGCCTGGCTCCCGGCCTCTCTCCTGCTGCCCCCAGTGCCCTCCTCCCGAGGGGAGGGAGGTTGCCGCAATGGGGCAGCCATCTGCTGCCGTGACCTGAACCTCCTGCGACCCATGGTTAGCATAAGCTTGCTCCTGAGGAATTAGCGGCACCCGGTAGTTGCCGCCGCCGGCACGGCTGTCGAGGCTTCCGTGAGGCTCCTGAAAGAGCTCGGCTTCTGGCGCCTCTTCCTCCCAGCCTAGCCCGAGGAACGAGCCATGGTCTTCTTCCAAGGCGTACCCTCGATCCACCATGTGGGGCACATAGGCCTCTAGGGCCGTCACCCTGAAGGCCTCACCGTAGTGCTCCGCGCGCCATGCAGTTCGACTCGAAGCTCCATCTTGGGGACGATAAGGCAGCGGCCCGCTAGGACGATAGGCAGCGATGCGCATGCCCTCGCTTTCCAGGGGCGGTGCCAGCACAGCTTGCTGCCCGGCGCTGATGGCCAGGCCGGTGTTGATGAAGCCTTGAGGTACGCCCAGGGGCGCGTGGGCGCGGATTGGTCCACCTTGGGATCCGCCCGGAGCCTGGGGTGGAAGCTGGACACAGAACGGGGGGGCCCCTGACGCAGCGGCATCCAGGAGCTCGGCGACGCGCTCCAGCAGCACGTCGTGGCCGCTCTCTTGCAGTCTGCACCGTAGCAGTTCTCGCGCCACCGTGAGTGCGGCCTTCATGTTTGCATGCTCCCATCGGGTGTGCGGTGTCGTGGCCGCGGCATGGCTCGAGGCCCTCGCTGCCGATCGTACCTGCCGTGGGGTGAGGGCAGACAACGATTGACCGTGTCGCCCGCGGCCCGAAGGGCCTGCGAGGCGCGGGCTGCCCGAGGTGGGGGGTTGAGGTCACCTTGGGTAGGCGGCACGGCATGGGCGGGCCATGCCGCCTAGCGGTCAGCGTTGGCCGTTGGGTCGCTGGATATGGAGACGACGAAGCGATGGAGCGTGAGGCGGTGGAAGAAGGATTCTGGTGCACCCCTACCTGGCATGCCAAATGTCAGATTTCGAGTTTCGGCGGACCCTTGAGGTTTGAACTCTAGGGTGCGCGCGGAGATCTCTCTCCTACCAACCTATGTTCCAAAGCCTCGCTAAGAATCTAGACTAGCAAGATGAACAACACTACGGACAAGGGGTTTATACTGGCTCAGGCCACCATTGTGGTGTAATACCCTACTCTAGTGTGTGGTGTGTGGATTGCCTCAGGGACTGATGATGAACAATACAAAGGAAGAACAGCCTCGCGAGGGGTGTTCTTGTGCTTGGAGAGGAGTTGCTCTATCTCTGTTGGCTCTGGGTCAGATCCAGACCAGATGAGATGCCTCCTACTGTGGTGGCTAGTCATATTTATAGAGTCCTTGGTCCTCTTCCCAAATATCAAGCGGGAAGGGCGCCAAAAACGGCCATCTTAAAGGGGAACATCTAGTACAACTTATCCTAACTAAAGTTGGTCTTCGACTGCCAAAGGCCCTGACGATGACGCCGTCTTGGGCTCCACAGTGACCTCCTTCCTGCTGCTCTGCTGGTCTTGGTCTTGTTGCACCGAAACGGTAGCCTTTGCCTGATGCCTTGGTTCGGGCTTGCTCCCTTTGCACCAAAGAGGAAACAAGGACACTGCATAGGCCGGCGCCCGCCTGGCGCCCAGCTGGTCTCGATCGTCATGGCTTGCGTCATGTGCACCTCGTGAGGTACCCTTGCCTTGATCTCTCTGCCTCCTCGCGAGCCTGCCTGACGAGGCCGCTCCTGAGGAAGCTTCATGTCGTCCTCCCCGCAAGGCTTGTCCCCTCACGAGGGTCTTGAGCTTGAGTTGATGAAGATGGGCCGCACTGGGCCACCACTTGAGCCACGCCATAGGCCGCAGGCAGGCAAGTCTGGGGACCCCTATTCCCAGAACACCGACAGGAGCCCTCCGTGGACTCACACAGCCGTTACCCTTCATGGGTTGAAGTCTCCATCAACGTGGATGTACGATAGCACCACCTATCGGAACCACGGCTCAAAAATCTCTATGTCTCAAATTGCGTTTGCCTCCTCAAACTCCTCCGCTTTACCTTCATATGCAATTGTGTTACATTCCGCTGCTATACTCTAGAATTGCATGTGCAGGTTGATTACTTGACTTGTGCTAATTTGCTAAAAACTGCCAAGAATTAAAATTGGGAAAAGGCAATGTTTTTATTTGGTCAAGTAGTCTAATCACCCCCTCTAGACATACTTTTGATCCTACAAGTGGTATCAGAGCTTTGGTCTCCAGTTGCTTTGATTTCCATAGCTTTTGGTAGGCATAGCCTTGGTTTCACAACCTAGGAGAGTATGGCGTCTAGTGAGGGAAATTATCACCGTAGAAGTCCTTACTTTGATGGTACTAATTTTGCTAGTTGGAAGCATAAGATGAAAATGCATATTCTTGGACATAACCTTGCTGTATGGGCTATTGTGTGTATTGGCTTGCAAGGTAAATTCTTTGATTGGAGAGAACCGAACCATGAAGCTAGCGCGGAAGAGTTGAAGATGCTGGAATACAACGCTCAAGCTTTTGATATCCTCTTCAACGGATTGTTCCCCGAAGAATTCAACAAAATCAGCCGTCTTGACAATGGAAAGGAAATTCGGGACACTTTGATTGACATGCACGAAGGTATCGACTCCGTCAAGGAATCCAAATTGGATGTGCTTCAAAGTCAACTTGACAAGTTCAAGATGAAGGATGGTGAAGGCGTCGCTGGAATGTACTCTAGGCTTGCTCTCATCACAAATGAGATTGCCGGCTTAGGAAGTGAAGAGATGACCGACAAATTCATCATCAAGAATATCCTAAGAGCCTTGGATAGAAAATATAATCCGTGTGCACATTGATCCAAATGATGCCCAATTACAAGAATCTCAAGCCAACGGAGGTCATTGGAAGAATTGTTGCTCATGAGATGTCACTCAAGGATAAGGAAGAGCTCCACAACAAGTCAAGTGGTGCTTACAAAGCCTCATGTGAAGCTCCCACATCATCAAGTGAGAAACAGACCTTCAATGAAGAATTGGGCCTAATGGTGAAGAACATCAACAAGTTCTACAAGAGTAGAAGCAGGGAAAGAAGTTCCAAGTCAAGGTCCTACAATGACAAAAGATCTTCGAGTCGAGAGCGTAATTGTTACAATTGTGGAAGACCCGACACTGTTCCAATGAGTGTAAGGCTCCCTACAAAAGAAGAGAAGAATCATCTAAGAGAAGAAGTAGAAGAGAAGAATCACCACCAAGAGAGAGAAGGAGTAGAGATGATCGTTATGAACGAAGAACATCCCGGAGAAGCAAGGATTCGGAAAGGAAGGACAAATCATCAAAGAGCTACACAAATCGAAGACATCAAGCTCATGTTGGTGAATGGGTATCCGACTCCGACTCCGACCATCACTCCGAGAGAAGCTATCACTCCGACTCAGAACATACTCAAGATGAAGGTGTTGCCGGTCTAGCACTTGTGTCAACCAACTCCTACGACATATTTGATTCACCAAATGAAGGACTTGGAATATGCTTCATGGCTAAAGGCCCAAAGGTATTACACCCCGAGTATGTTTATTTCAATAGTGATGAAGATGACTTGCTAGGTGATGATGATTTACTTGTTGACAACTCTAGTGATGAATACTATGATGAAATGTCAAATAATCATGCTAATCAAGATAAAACGAATGACAATGATAAGGAGAAGATTGAGCTTCTAACTAAAGAACTAAACACTCTTAAGTTAGCTCATGAAACTATCTTAGGAGATCATCGAGAACTTTTAAGGACTCATGAGAAGTTACACTTTGAAAAGCTCAACCTTGAGCAAGAACATGAGTTTTTAAAGGCTATCAATCATGATCTTCGCTAGAAAAGTTCTTCTTACATTTCCAAGCATTTACTCTTATCTACTTACATGCCTCAAGTCAAGTCTAGTAACAAGTACAAGAAAGATTCTTCCTCTACTAGTAACAACAATTATCATGCTAAATCCAATGTTGTTCCTTCTAGTAGTTCTCTTGATTCCACTAACGATTCTCTTAGCCAAGTTACACTTGAGCAAGAAAACAACTTATTGAAGGGAATTATAGAGAAATGTGTTTACAAGAGCCTTGCCAGAAGTAAGCAATTCGAGGAAATTGTACGCAAGCAAGGAAGGCACCGGAAGAACCAAGGTATTGGTTTTGAACGAAAGTTCAATGCAAATGGAGTTGAGTGGGAAGAAGATCAATACCCCAAAACGAAGTTTGTTCCTCAACAAGAGAAGTATGATCCTAATTCTTTCAAAGGGACACAAGCTCAAGATGATCTTCCACCACAAGACCACAAGCAGAAAGGCAAGGACAAGCTTCAAGAGGAGATTGATGCATTTGAAGAAGCTCATAAGGCCTTGGTCAAGTGAGTTCCCAAGACTACATCAAGTTCTACTTCATCAAGTATGACTACAACTCCAAGGATTCCCATCAAGACGGTGTGGATCCCGAAGAAGAAGAACTAGAGAGTTCTTGAGGGTGACTCCGCCAACATACTTCACTCTTATCATTTTGGCGAGGACAGGTGCAACCAACTTCCACATCTTGCACTAGTTCATGGAGTCACAAACCCTCTTGTTGGTAAGACAAGGGACAAGGTAACCCAATGCTTTCATAGACATCATCTTGTGTGTGTGCATCACTCTATGTCTATGGATATCCTTGTTTGTTCCTTGTGGGACTAACCCGTGTAGGTATTGAAAGTGCAACTCACTCCAAAGGATTGCTCCAAATGATCTACATCAACATACGACATCCACATCTTCAACACCTACATGAAGTCATCATCGACAAAACCCAAGGTTAGTTCATCCCTCTTAGGGGGGATCTCACATCTAGGGGGAGCTTTACTCTAAGAATTGAGCTAAAGGAACTCTAATGGTGTGAACACGACAATGCAGTATGTAAAAGTGGCAACCCCACTTGAGCTTAAACGATGAGTATGACCTATGATTAAATGTTCTCATTTGACTCCTAAGTCAATATACACATATATTGATGACCTAGTCATCGCCAATTGCTTGATAGATGCTAGAATTGGTTGTGCATGTGACTTTTATCTGCCATTTTATTGTGTGAGCAGGTCGTTTGCATATTTTACTCATTCGAGGACATCCACTTGTAGTTTTGCTTGTTTGGCTTCTTTTTCTGTTGCCAAGTGGATGGACAAGAATGCCTAAGAACTTCTCTAGCTATCCATGCTATTCTTGTCTCAAACTCTATCCATGCTATATCACAAAGTTTGATCAAGTCAGATTCGAACCACTCTGTGTGAGGAGCACTCGGAGTCCCCGATTCGTCATGGACTTAAACCTTCCAAAACCTCTTTGTGTGTTTCGGTCTGACCGATTCATCCATTTCGGTCATACCGAGATCACTAAGTTGATCTAGGTTTTCAATCTCGGTGCAACCGATTTAAACTTTTCGGTCATATCGAGTTGCAGTAACTGCTTGCAATTCTGCATCTCGGTGCCATGAGTTGTTCCACTTGGTCACACCAACAGGGTCAGGCTATATATATCCCCGGGCCAAAATTTGGAAATTTTTCTGAACCTCTTCGCCCATGCACAACCTGCTCTGCTCCCTTGGGTCTCCGGATCGTCCTCCTTGTTGCCAGCGGCCTCCCGCCGCTGGTCTCTGCCGCCGTCAATGGGAATTGTCTCCGCCGTTGCCGTCGTAGCAGGTCCATCGCCACATTAGGGTATGGACTTGAACTTTGTGCTATTCTCACTCCAATTCCTAGCACATTGCGTTGCCATGTATCTTGCCACGATTGAGACCATCCTATCCAGCGAAATCACTCCGTAGATTAGTTGTGGATTGAAAATTTAGGGTTAGGTTTCCGCCGAACTCATCTCGGGCCGACCGAGTTATAGAAATCGGTCCCACCGATTTGTCTTAGGCCATTGCACATGTGATTCCTGGTCTGACTGAGAATTGCAAATCGGTATGACCGAGTTCAGGACTTTGTGAAACCCTAGCAGTCTCGGTGCCACCGAACTGTGACTCAGTCTGACCGACTTCACTAGTTTATGTTCCAAAAGCTGCTTCGGTATCACTGAGTTTACAAATCGGTAGATCAGAAATGCTTTCTATGGAAAACTAAAACTAAGTTTTTGACTCATTTTTTTGCAAAAACCGCTGTGCTTTGTGATGCTCATCCCTTCTACCTCATCTATGTCTATTCACAGGGTTTGCTGTCAGAGTTTGCACTATGTCAGATCAGAGTGACAGTCAGAACAGAGCTAAGGAGCAAGTTCAGATGAGTGAGGGTACTAGTCCCTCAAGCAGCTATGATGAGGGTAGCAGGAGCACACCCAGCAACTTGCCAAAGGCAGCCACCAGGGCCAGAAAGAAGAAGACCTCAGATTCTGAAGATGAGGACTATGTGGCAGATGAGGATGAGACCACACCTGGGAAGGTGCTGAAGAAGGAATATGGCACAGTTGCTGCCATTAAGCCTGGTATGAAGACCAAAGCACCTGCAAGAAGGACTCCTATGTTAAAGGTTAGAGCATCCACTCAGGAAGCTTTTGGATCTGAACCCAAAGAACCAGTTTTGGCTGAGAAGAAAAGGAAGGAAATAGCTAAGAAGACAATGGCCAGAGTAGTTGGAAAACCCTCTATGATGGAAGAAGAGGAAGAGGTTGCTGCACCAGCACCTAAAGCTCAAAATCTAATAGGAGATGCTATAAGATCAGGGGCTGCTCCATCAAAACCCAAAGATGCTCCCAAGGCAGTTGCACCTAAGCCCAAAGCTGCACCCAAGAGGAACACTAGGAGTATTCTTGCTGCAGAAAAGAACAAGGCCCCAGTGCCTGAAGCTGCTATTGAAGAAGAAGATGATGAGTCACTAGTCTTGAGAAAGTTGAAGCCCAAGATACCAGATCACAATGATGCTCATCCAGTAGCTGAAGACATGAAGCTCGGGAAGGATGCATGACTTTGACAGTGGAGATTGACTGATCCCGATGCCATCAGGAGAAGAATTGCTATGGACTACAAGTTCCATACTAAGGAACAACATGATTTCTATGAGACAGTGCTACTTGACAAGAAGCCCATAGTATGTGATATGAGATGGGTGGACTGGGAGTACATCAGGAAAAATGAAGAGCATTATCCTGGAGTTTATGACAACTTCAATGCTTGTGGGGTAGATGACTTTGTTGGGCAGAAGCTCACAAAATGGAATGATGAGCTCATTATGCAGTTCTACTCCATAGCTCATTTCTACCCAGATGGAAAGATTTTCTGGATGTCTGAGGGTACAAGGTACCAATCGACAATTGAAGAATGGTCAAAATTGATCAATGCTCCAAAGGTAAATGAGGATGACTTGGATGTCTATGCCAAGAAGAAGAAAGATCACAACTCCATGGCTCATATGTACAGAGAGATCCCAGATGAAGCACTTGAGACACATAAGTTTGGATCAGTACATTACCTATTGTCAGGATTGGCCACTATCAACTGGATTCTAAGGCATACTCTGTTGCCAAAGTCAGGTGATCACAAGATGATCAGAGGCCATGCAATCAACCTACTTCATATATTTGATGTGCCTCAGAAATTCAAAGTCATGAGCCTGATTGTGGAAACAATCAAAAGGACTGCTGCTGGTCAGAAGAGGAGTTGTGGGTATGCCCCACAGATTTAGGAGCTTATAAACTCCAATATGGGCACTGGCACATCTCTTGGACAAGGAACACCTGCCCATCTACCCTGACTTTGAGGACAACACTGTTGTGATGGATGAAAATGAACCATCATCTGTGCAAGCACAAGAGAAGAGGGACAAGGCGAGGACTAAGAAGGCTGCAAAGATGCCAACTATTGATGAGGCATCTCAGTATTTCTTGAAGAGCAAGCAAGATCAGCTTGGCTACTTGATTGCCTCCACTCTGAGGATCGAGAAGGGCTTGGCCACCCTGACTCAAAACCAGGAGAGCTTGGAGAGAATCATAGAGCAGAAATTCTATGATCTTGATGTGAAGGTCACTGAGATTCAGTGAGTTGTTGAGCAACTTCAGGAGGATGTGGAGGAGAAGAAGGGCAAGTCTACTACTGATGCATTTGCTAGAGTGCCCAGAGGACAGAGATCTGCTGCAGTGTGAGTAACAGACACCAGAGCTACATCATCTGCACCAGCAACAGCTTCAGTGCCACCAGCTCCAGTAGCCTCTCCACCAGCTCCATCAACATCAACTGATGCTTTCTTCCTTGGAGTCATTTCTACACCACCACCTCAAGACCAAGCCTGAGAGTCGATTAGCACTATGCATTTTTATTAACTTTTTGGTAACTTGTTGCCAAAGGGGGAGAAAATGTATAGATCATAGGCTTCGAGAGAGTGTGTTGCTTTTGTTCTCTCTTGTTTTTTGGTGGTTGAACTTTGTTATTTGCTTGTTTGAGATACTCTATGCCGTTTGTGAGATACTTGTATGATCATGTGTTTGATCATATGCCATGCTACACTATTGCTTATTGGATGATATTATTTACTTACATCTTCATATGATCATTCACTTTGCTTGGCGATGAGTGCATGTATTTAATCATTATCATTTTGAGCGCTCCACAAAGATGTATGTGACATGGAAGAGTAACCCATGATCCTAACTCATTGTGAATTTGCAGCCCAAAGCAAATCTTAAACTATGCACAAATCTAGGGGGAGCTCTTGCTTTTCACATACTTCTCAAAGCGACAATGTTTTTCAATCTTATTATCATTTATCGAAGCTTTGATCTATATGTTGTCATCAATTACCAAAAAGGGGGAGATTGAAAGTGCAACTATCCCTGGGTGGTTTTGGTAATTCCTAACAACATATAGCTCATTGAGCTAATGCTATTCCAAGATAATATTTCAAGAAAGCTCAATGATTGGCATGGCATGGATGAGAAAAGTGGACCCCTCAAAATACTAAGGGCAAAAGGATTGGCTCAATCTCAAAGCTCAAGGCTCTACATTTTCTATTTTAGTGATCCAAGATCACATTGAGTCTATAGTAAAAGTCAATACTACCAAGGACGGATGAGGTGTTGCTTAATGAGGTTCTTGCTCAAAATGCTTAGTGATATGATCCAAAGCCCTCAAGTACTTTCTCACATCCACCTATGACCTAAACCTAAAGTCTAACTCGGCCCCATTGATTCTTTCTATCCGGTGCCACCGAGTTCAGATGTTATAGCCATTGCCACAAACCCTAGGCAAATCGGTCTCACCGATAGGGATCTCGGTCTCACCGAGATGGGATTGTAATCTCTCTGTTTCCCTTCGTAATGTTTCGGTCTCACCGAGATGAGCAATCGGTCCCACCGAGATTGCAAATGTAAACTCTCTGTTTCCTTTTCATAACGTTTCGGTCCAACCGAGATGAGCGAATCGGTCCCACCGAGTTTGCCTGACCAACTCTCTGGTTAGCTTAATACCAAAATCGGTCTCACCTAGTTTGTGTAATCGGTCTCACCGAGATTACGTTATGCCCTAACCTAACCATATCGGTCCTATCGAGTTGCATGTCGGTCCCACCAAAAATCCAAACGGTCACTAGATTTGCTAAATCGGTCCGACCGAGTTTCTCAATTCGGTCCCACCGAGATTGGTAAGTTATGCGTAACGGTTAGATTTTGTGTGGAGGCTATATATACCCCTCCACCCCCTCTTCATTCATGGAGAGAGCCATCAGAACATGCCTACACTTCCAACTTACATTTTCTGAGAGAGAACCACCTACACTTGTGTTGAGGTCAAGATATTCCAATCCTACCATATGAATCTTGATCTCTAGCCTTCCCGAAGTTGCTTTCCACTCAAATTTTCTTTCCACCAAATCCATATCATGTGAGAGAGAGTTGAGTGTTGGGTAGACTATCATTTGAAGCACAAGAGCAAGGAGTTCATCATCAACACACCATTTGTTGCTTCTTGGAGAGTGGAGTCTCCTAGATTGGCTAGGTGTCACTTGGGAGCCTCCAACAAGATTGTGGAGTTGAAACAAGGAGTTTGTACGGGCAAGGAGATCGCCTACTTCGTGAAGATCTATCCCTAGTGAGGCAAGCCCTTCATGGGCGACGACCATGGTGGGATAGACAAGGTTGCTTCTTCATGGATCCTTTGTGGGTGGAGCCCTCCGTGGACTAGCGCAGCCGTTACCTTTTGTGGGTTGAAGTCTCCATCAACGTGGATGTATGATAGCACCACCTATCGGAACCACAACTCAAAAATCTCCGTGTCTCCAATTGCGTTTGCCTCGTCAAACTCCTCCCCTTTACCTTCATATGCAATTGTGTTACATTCCGCTGCTGTACTCTAGAATTGCATGTGTAAGTTGATTGCTTGACTTGTGCTAATTTGCTAAAAACTGCCAAGAATTAAAATTGGGAAAAGGCAAAGTTTTTATTTGGTCAAGTAGTCTAATCACCTCCCCTCTAGACATACTTTCGATCCTACACCGTGTCTCCAGGCTTGGCGCTGCGCGCCTGGAGACACAAGACGAGATCCCCATCCAGAACGCCTGGAACATCCAGCACCTCCAGAAGTTCTACCCATGAAGCAAGGCTCCGGCCTGTGAAGGTCTCCGCTCGTGACACTCTCATATAATAATGAGTGGGGCTGTACACGCCCCGGAGTCTCCTGAGCGCCACCCTAGGGCCTCACGGGGGCTCCCTCCCACGTCCTAGTGGTAGCACTTAGCTCTGCGCTGGTGAGAAGACTAGATTAGGTGCCGGACACAGCTGTTCATTTGCTTGCTATCCGAAGTTGTTTCACAATCTTTTAGTGGAATTCGGAGTTTTCGCATTTTGGTTCGCCAAGTTGGATTTCCTCTCCTCTCGTTTCACTCGTTCTTAGCCTGGGCCAGGAAAGGGCGGCAGTTGCCCGTCCCTCTTCCTCGCGCACTTCGCGTGTGGGGGCTAGGCAGGTGTGTGCGCATGGGCCCGCCCTCGCACAAGTACACCTCACCGAACCCCATTGCCCCAGTGCTTCGACTTTATGATCCTCGAGAGGAGCCCTTGATCAAGCTCATGGGCACCAGCGCCCCCTCATGTTCGTGCCCCTCGGGCAACACGATGCAGTGCATTAAGCCACCACTAAACCTATAGCAGGGGGCTCATGCAAGGAGGAATGATGTGCCCGTTAAGATTTCTTTATCTCTAAACAGCTCTACGGCAGGTCTATGGTGTCTCCCGAGGCCACCAGCACCTCTCGAGACCGGTGGCCCCCGAGTCATCAGGAAGGGGGGCTCCACCAGGCGTCAAGAGTCGCACCCCCGCTAAGTGAGAAGCTGCCACAAGCATGACAAGCTAAGCTACCCTACCCTTGCCTACCCAGAATACAAGCATCACGGCACAACATTAAGATAACAAGCATAGCATAAAGGGCATAACTTCCATAGTTCATTACACACCGCAGCAGGGCACCCTACTTTTTCAAATCACAGAAGGAAGGAACGGTTAAACAAAAGCGGCCTGCAAGCCCGCGATAGGTCTTGAGTCCAAGTTCGGCGGCCCCTGAGCCGGGCCCTCCTCCTGCTTCACCAGGATGTGGCGGCGAGACGATCCGCCACCTCCCTCGATCCGAGCTCGGCGGCACGGAGGTTGATCATAGCCACCACTGCTTGAGCTCCTGCCTGGGGAAGAGCTGCCGCTGCGGGAGGAGGCGTGGACATCGTCAAGGCCAAGCTCACCCCCATCGCCGGCGCGGACGACGTCCAGGCCAAGCTCATCGTCGCTGCCGTCTTCTTGGTAGCACCCCACGCGGCGGCCATCTTCCCTGAAAACCCTCACGAAGAGGGTCGCCAGTCCATCGTACTTGAAGTGGAGGGTGCACCTCCTGCTCAGGCCTCGTGCATGGGAAAATGCCTACCAGCCGCAGGTCAGGACCATGCTGCCCACGGTGGCGACCTCAATCACCACCCACGAGGCCCTGCTGCAGCAGCCGTCGGCCTACAGCCAGAGGACGTCAAGCCCTGAGGTTTCCAGCTTGCCGATGAAGAAGCGCAGAAGCCAGAACGAGGTGCCAGCGGGCCGCTCCAACCATACCACAAACTCCGGGAGCACATCCATCAAGGAGAAGCACGATCGAGGAGGGCGAGCGACCATAGCGCGCGTCCCCTCGTCGCGGGGGCTGCCCCATGGCCGGTTGTCCCCACCGCAATAAGAAGCACTACCACAGATGCGAAGGGAGACGCCATCCCCTGGAGAAGCGCGCCCGCGCCATCTAGAGGCCGCCGCCGGGGTCGCGGCATGCTTGCGGGGACATCCGTGACCCCTCTTGGCCGGAGGCGAAGCTGGTCCCTCTTTAGGAGCCTTCCCTTTGTCAGCAGCTGAGAATCTCCTCGTCGGCGCCATGGATGTTGCGGCAAGGTGAAGAAGAAGAAGGGACAAGCAGCGAGGAGATGAAGAAAGAGATGAGCGAGGGGCGCTCTGCCCCTCCCCTTATTTATAGCCAAGGGAGGCCAACCGCCGGCCTCCATGATCTCACTTAATGATGTTTTTCTGCATGCAGCATCAACTCGTCAAGTCGGACGGATTTCAAGGCAGCATGGGGAAGTGGAGATGCCCACGTCCCATCAATCACCATGCATCGTCCAAAGCTGCAGGCGGTTAGGGCCCGCGGCGCTCCAAGGCTCCAATAGCCTTTCACTTCGCCTAGAAGCCAAGTCTGAGCGTGCCTTGGGCCCGGGGGCTACTATCGGCATTTTGGATACGGGGGTACCCAGACTTGCCTGCCTGTGGCCCACGATGTGGCTCCATCGACGGCCTGGTATGGCCCAGCTTCAGCATTATCAACTCAAGACCTTCGCGAGGGACCAAGCCTCACGAGGCAGACAACACTAAGACCTCCATGGGGATCGGCCTCCTTAGGCTGGCTCCCGAGGAGCGGAGATTTCTATGCAAGGTGCACCTCGCGAGGTTCGGCTGACGTGCGCCGTGATGACCAAGGCCAGGCGGGCACCAGGCGGGCGCAGAGTACCAGTTTCCTCTTTCGATGCAAAGGAGACAAGCAGCAGGAGCGGAGTCCCGAGGAATCGACCAAAGGTTTTGTCGGCGTCCTGGATTTGGGGGTATCCAACCCTGCCTACTTGCGGCCCACCACGTGGCTCCATCGTCGGCCTGGTATGGCCCAGCCTCAGCATTAACAAGACAAGACCCTTGCGAGGGGCCAAGCCTCACGAGGCGGACGACGCCAAGACCCCTAAAGGGATTGGCCTCCCTAGGCTGGCTCCTGAGGGGCGGAGAGTTCTATGCAAGGTTACCTCATGAGGCTCAGCTGACGTCAGCCATGACGGCCAAGGCCAGGAAGGCGTAGAGCACAAGTTTCCTCTTTGGTGCAAAGGAGGCAAGCCATTAGCGCGGAGTCCCGAGGAATCAGCCATAGGTTCCTATTTCAGTGCAACAATACAAAGACCGCCAGGACGGAGGTCGTCGACGAGCCCACCGCAATGTCATGACCAGAGGCTTTTCGCAGGAGAAGACTACTTTTGTCAGGATAAGCTGTACTACTTGTCCCCTTTCAAATCCGGCAGTTGTGGGATCCCTTCCCGCTCATATTTGGGAAGAGGACCAGGGCCACTATAAATAGGACTAGCCACCACCATGGAGAGGGGCAACTGAGAGAGAGTCATCTGATAAAGAGCAAGTAGAACTAGCTCACACCACACCAGCTCAAGAACACCTCACCTCCCAAGGCCAGTTCATCCACTGTACTAGTTCATCCTCAGCCCACCGAGGCAATCCACCAAAATGTTGGAGTAGGGTATTACACTGCAAGGTGGCCGGAACCAGGATAAAATGCTATGTCCTTTTGTTCCTTTGATCTTGACGCGCTAGGGTTAGGAGGGTCGCGAGTAGGGAGGCTGGGTAGGTTGAGATCTCTGCACGCACACCAGAGTTCAAACCTCTCAAGGGTTTGCGGATCCCTTAGTCCGACATTTGGCGTGCCAGGTCAGGGTGCGTCAGGATCTTCTACCTCGACCACTAGATCGTGCCGCTGACCCTGATGGCGGGCGCTTCTTCGCCGGCGCAGTCGACATGCGCCCCGGAAGAAGCGTCGGGGTTGCGCTGCTTCACCCTCTCCATGCGGCAGGTGCAGTGGCCGCACAAGTTCCGACGGGAGATGCTACCGTGCTACGACGGTGCGGCAGATCTGGCCCCCTTTCTTTAAGCATACGAGGAGGCGGTCTGGGAGGCTGGTGGAGACGACAAGATAAAGGCCAACTAGCTCCCCATGGCTATTGTAGGCGCACCGCACGCCTAGATGCTCAACCTGCCGGCTTCCTCTGTGGCCTCCTGGGAGGAGCTGCGCGGCCTCTCCTAGGCGGCTCGCAGGCACCACCCTCCAGCCGCCACATCAAGCAGTTCTACCGACGAGTGGGTGCCACCGAGGCGGGCTCGGGGGCTCCCCCGGGCTGGGCGGCGCCCAAGGCCAACCTCACCTTCGGCCCCAAGGATCATCCTGCCGCGACGAAGGGAGCAGGCATGCTCCCAATGATTTGCACCCCCACCGTCTGCCACGTGGCGGTAACGAGAACCCTCACCAATGGCGGAGCCGGCCTCAACGTGCTCTCCCTGGAGGCGCTCGGCCTGCTGCATGTGCTGCCCAGCCGGCTCCGCCCCTCCAAGCCCTTCTCCGGGGTCGGCGGTGGCTCCACCAGTCCCCTGGGGCAGATCCACCTCCCTGTCACCTTTGGGACCTGTGACAACTACCATACTGAGCTCATTGACTTCGACATCGCCATGATTGACCTGCCGTACAATGCTATTCTAGGGTACACGGCCTTGGCCCAGTTTATGGTCGTGACTCACCCTGCGTACAACCTCATGAAGAAGCCCGGTAGCAACGGTGTCCTCACGGTGACGGGGGACACCAAAGGTGTGTTGTAGGCCCTCAAGCTTGCCTTCAAGTCAGCTGCATCTGCGCTGCCTGACGAGAAAGGGGGTCAGGATGCCCCAGAAGCAACGCCGGCCAAGAAGAAGCAGTTGTTCTCCCAAGACCGAGCCGAGACGAAGCAAGTGCTGGCCAGTGAGGACGGGGAGACCGGCGCTACCTTCACCATAGGGGCTGGCCTCCCTCGGGACCAAGAGGAGGCATTGATCAACATTTCGCGAGCCAACAAGGATGTATTCGCTTGGGAACCCAAGCACCTGGCTGGGGTCCCAAGGGGGATAATCGAGCACCACCCGAGGGTATGTCCCAACATCTGGCCAGTGAAGTAGAAGGCTCGCCATCAATCCACCGAGAAGCAGGCCTTCATCGTCCAGGAAGCCCGCAAGCTACAAACCGCAGGGGTCCTCAGAGAGGTACGATACCCATAGTGGCTGGCGAACCCAGTCATCATCCCCAACAAAGAAGGAAAGGAGCACATGTGCGTCGACTTCACCAACCTCAACAAGGCCTGCCTACAAGACCCTTTCCCGCTCCCTCGCATTGACCTAATAATCGACTCCACCACCGAATGCGACATATTGTGCCTGTTGGATGCCTTCTCAGGCTACCACCAGATCATGGTCGTGGAGGATGTGGAGAAAACGGTGCTCCTCACCCCTTGCGGGGTGTACTGCTACACTTGCATGCCATTCGGGCTGCATAACACTGGGGCAACCTTCCAGCGACTGATGCATATCACCCTAGGCTCGCAGCTTGCGAGGAACACAGAGGCCTATGTTGATGATATAGTGGTGAAGTCTCGGGAGGCCGGGACCCTAATAGGAGATCTAGAGGAGACATTCACCAGCCTGCGCAAGGTGGATCTTCGGCTTAATCCCGAGAAGTGTGTGTTCGGGGTCCCCTCCAGCAAGCTGCTGGGCTTCTTGGTGTTACATAGAGGGATCAAGGACAACCCAAAGAAGGTCAAGGCAATAGAGGACATGAGCCCCCCACAAACCCTGAAGGAGATGCAAAAGTTGGCGGGCTGCGTAACCTCACTTGGGCGTTTCATTTCCAAGCTGGGGGAGCGCGCCCTCTCGTTTTTCAAGCTAATGAAGAGGAAGGAGCCATTCGAGTGGACCCTAGAGGCGGACGCAACCTTCCAAGACCTCAAGAGATATTTGACTAGCCCGCCAGTGATGGTGGCACCGCGCCCTCTCGCACCCTTGGTGCTCTATCTGGCATCCACCCCTCACTCAGCCAGCGCCGCCATGGTAGCACTAAGGAAGGAACACCCTACCAAGAAACCTCACTAGGATGCACAACCATCAAGCAAGGCACATCATCCTCACGACAACGCCTCTGGGCCTCGACCAACTCAGTGGTCGACGCTCCTCCCGAGGCCACAATCAACCCCACGACCACCAAGGCTCCCGAGGACGGGCCTCATGAAGCCATGGAGGACCCATGCCCTCGCGAAGAACAAGACTCTGCTGATGCCTCCCCCTCGTCGAACACCCTGTCTACTTCGTCAGCACGGTACCAAGGAAGGCCTGGGCACGCTACCCCATGCCTTAGAAGCTCCTGCTCGCACTCCTGGTTGCCTCCAGGAAACCGCACCACTACTTTCTAGGCCACCCCATCAAGGTTGTTTTAGCGTACCCACTAGAAAGGGTACTCTGGGGCCCGAACGCAGCTGGGCGGGTTGCTGAATAGAACATCGAGCTTCAGACATTCAATCTTGAGTTCAACACCACCAGGGTCATCAAGGGTGCGGCCCTCGCGGACGTCGTGGCCGAGTGGACTAACACTCTCGACCATGGAGTAGGCGAGGATTGCTTCCTCCTACCAGGAGACAAGGAGCCGGACGGATGGATCATGTACTTTGATGGGGCGTTTGCATGACAAGGCGTAGGAGCGGGGGCCGTCCTCATCTCACCCACCAAGTACAAGCTCTATTACATGGTGCAACTCTGCTTTCAGCAGGGCGGGAAGGTCTCCAACAACATCGTAGAATTCAAAGGCTTGCTCACCAGGCTCAGGGTCGCGGCCGCGCTGGGAGTGAAGCGCCTCACCATCAAGGGCGACTCTCAGCTTCTCGTCAACTTCTCCAACAAGGAGTACATGCCTAAGGACGAGAACATGGAGGCGTACTTAGAAGAGGTGCGCAAGATGGAGAAGCGGTTCATGGGCGTGGAGCTACAACACGTACGTGCCGTGCAGAACAAACAAGGAAGCAGACGACATTGCCAAGAGATCCTCTCGCAGGCTCCCTTAGGAGCCGGGAGTGTTCGAGGAGCGGCTTTTTAAGCCATCGGCGACCCCCATGCCACGACTCCAGCACCGCCTCAGGAGGACTTGCCACGTGCACCCAAGATGGGCGCCCCAGCCTATGGTCACCCCTCAGGAGCCCGCCTGCTGCTTGCACTCGAGCCTCAGGAGGGATGCTAGATCGAAGAGTTCAAGACGTACTTGCTTCAAGGGACACTGCCAGAGAAGGAGGAGGATGCTGAGCGCGTGGCCCGCCAGGCCACCGCATACTGCATCAAAGATGGTGAGTTATATTGCAAGAGGCCCAATGATGTTCTATTGCGGTGCATCTCCAGGGAACAGGGGCTCGAGCTGCTAGCAGACATACATGGCGGGGACTGTGGGCACCATTCCTCGTCATGCACTCTGGTGGGCAAGGCATTCCGCAGTGGCTTCTACTGGCCCACCACGCTCAATGATGCCACAGAGTTCGTGCGCTCTTGTGGAGCATGCCAGTTCCATGCCAAGCAGATCCACCAATCCGTGCAGGGCCTCCAGACAATCCCGCTCACATGGCCATTCGCGGTCTTGGGGCTGGACATCTTGGGGCCATTTCCTCGGGCGCCAGGGGGCTACCGATACCTCTACGTCGCCATCGACAAGTTCACCAAGTGGGCAAAGGTAGAAGCCATGCGCACTATCCCAGCTGGATCGTCCATCAAGTTCATCAAGGGAATCGTGAGCCAGTTTGGGGTCCCCAACCGCATAATCACCGACAATGGCTCACAGTTCACCAGCAACCTTTTCAAAACATACTGTGCTAACCTTGGAATGCAGATCTACTATGCCTCAGTGGTACACCCACGGAGCAACGGCCAGGCCGAACGGGCCAACACAGAAGTCCTGAGGGGGCTCAAGACCAGGACCTTCAAGAAGAAGCTCGAGGCCTACGGCAGGGGCTGGCTCAATGAGCTAAAGTCCATGTTGGGGTCCATCTGCAACACCGCGACTAAGCTAATGGGAGAGACGCCGTTCTTCCTTGTCTACGGAGCAGAAGTGGTTCTCCCACACGAGGTCAAGCATCGCTTCACGTGGGTCCTGGCATTCGACGAGGCACGCCAGGACACCACGCGGGGGGTGGATCTCGTGCTGGGGGAGGAACGCCTCCAACAAGCATTGCTCCAGGCGGCAAGGTAAGGGTAGGCGATGCGGTAGTACCACTGCTGCAGCGTCCGCCCCAGGACATTAGAGGTGGGCGACCTCATCCTGAGGTGGTGCTCTCCAGGGAGGGCTGCACAAGCTCTCTCCCATGTGGGAGGGCCCATTTAGGATTGCCCGTGTCTCTAGGCCCGGCGCTACGCGCCTGGAGACACAGGATGGGGTCCCCATCCAGAACACCTAGAACATCCAGCACCTTTGGAAGTTCTACCCCCGACACTGTCACGTAATAATGAGTGGGGTTGTACACACCCCGGAGTCTCCTGAGAGTCGCCATGGGGCCTCATGGGGGCTCCCTCCCACGTCTTAGTGGAAGCACTTAGCTCCGCGCTAGAGAGAAGACTAGTTTAGGTGCCGGACGCGGCTTTTTGTTTGCTTTCCGAAGTTGCTTGCAGTGTTTTTTAGTAACCTTTCAATGAATTTGGTATTTTCGAACTCTGGTTCTTCGAGTTTCTTTCTTCCTGAGTTGTTTTCTGCCTGAGGGCATGAAGGAGGCGGCAGTCGCCCATCGCTTCCTCTCGCTCACCTCGGGCGTAAGGCTAGGCAGGTGTGTGCATGTCAGGCCTGCCCTTGTGCGTACGCACCACGCTGAACCCTGGTGTTTCGGCCTCGTCCTTGCGAGGAGCCCTCGATCAAGCTCATGGGCACCAGCACCCCTCATGTCCGTGCCTCTAGGGCAGCGCGATGCGGTGCGTCAAGCCCAAGCTAATCTATGACAGGGGGCTCACGTAAGAGGAAGTGAGCCGCTTGACAGCCTTTTCTTTTCCTTCGAGAGCAGCCTTGCAGCGGCTCCGCAACAGTTCTTGAGACCTCACGACCACCCCAGGAAGGGGGCCCCATCGTGTACCTGAGGCCAAGCCCTCGCGAGGCGGCAAACTACTACATGCATACCAAGCTAAGTTATCCCACCCTTGCCTACCCAGAGCACAAACATTACAACACAGCATTAAGACAGCAAGCATAGCATAAGGGCATAACTTCCATGGTTCATTACACACCCCAGCAGGGTACACCATCTTCTTTTTTCGAATTACAGGAGAAAGGAAAGGATAAACAAGGAGGGCTCGAAGGCGTGCGAACCCGGCGCCAGCACCACATCCTCAAGCAGCACCTCAAGGTGCTGGCCTTGAGTCCAAGTTCACCGGTCCCCAGCCTCACGCCGGGCTCCTCTCTAGCTTCACTGGGGCGCCGCGGCGGATGAACCACCGGCGTCCTTGACATGAGCACGACCACGCGGAGGCCGGTCGTAGCCACCGCTGCTCGAGCTATCGTCCGAGGAAGAGCTGCCGTCACAGGAGAAGGGGCGCGCGCTGCCGGGACCAAGCTCGCCATCGTCGCCTTCATCATCCCTGCCACCCTCCGGGCAGCACCACACGCGGCGGCTGTCCTTCCTGAATGCCCTCACATAGAGGGTCGCCAGGCCATCGTACTTGAAGTGAAGAGTGCACCTTCCACCCAGGGCTCACGCGTGGGGAAACGTCTGCCAGCCACGGGTCAAGACCACGCTGCCGTAGGCGACGACCTTGGCCCTTACCCATGAAGCTCTACTCTGGCACCCGTCAACCTGTAGCCAGAGGCCATTGAGCCCCGAAGAAGGAAGCTCCCCAGGGAAGAAGCGCGGGAGCCGGAGCGAGGTGCCGGCTAGGCTCCCTGACCACACCACGAACTGAGGGAGCACGTCCAGCGAGGAGAAGCGTAGCCGAGGCGGGCGCACGATCACAGTGCCCCTCCCTTCGTCATGGGCGCTGCACCGGAGTCGGTGACCCCCGCCACTAGAAGAGGTGCATCGCGGGCACCAAGAGCAACGCCGCCTCTGAGGGGTGCATGCCCGCGCCCCCTGGATGTTGCCAGAGGAGCCGTGGGGTGTTTGTAGGAATGGCCGCGGCCCGTCTTAGGAGGTGGAGAGGTTGGCCCCTCCTTGGAAGCCTTCCCCTTCTCGGCCGTTGAAAACCTCCTCAGCAATGCCATGGAAGCAAGATGGAGAAGAGAAGAAGCAGGCGGAAGCAAGACAAAGGAAAGATGGGCAAGGGGTTCTGCCCCTCCCTAGCATATATAGCCAAAGGGAGGCCAACCGCCGGCCTCCACGACCTCGCGCCATCATGACCATCTGAATGTTCCATCATCCTGTCAAGTCGAACAGTTGCCGAGGAAGCACGGGGAAGCGGAGTCGCCCACTTCCCATCAATCGCCATGCGTCAACAATGCCGCAGGCGGTTAGGGCCCGCGGCGCTCCACACTTGCCCTTTGGCTTCACCTGGAAGCCAAATCCTAGCGCGCCTTGGGCCCGAGGGCTACTGTCGGCATCCTGGATTAGGGGGTATCCAGCCCTGCCTACCTGCGGCCCACCATGTGGCTCCATCGACGGCCTGGTATGGCCCAGCCTCAGCATCAACAACACAAGACCCTCGCGAGGGGCCAAGCCTCGCGAGACGAACAACGCCAAGACCCCCGAGGGGATCGGCCTCCCCAGGATGGCTCCTGAGGGGCGGGGAGTTCTATGCAAGGCTACCTCACGAGGCTCAGCTCGCGTGAGCCATGACGACCAAGGCCAGGCGGGCGCCAGGCAGGCACAAAGCACAGGTTTCCTCTTCGGTGCGAAGGAGGCAAGCCACAGGTGCGGAGTCCCGAGGAATCAGCCAAAGGTTCCTATTTCGATGCAACGAGACCAAGACCGCCAGGACGGCAGGACGGAGGTCATCGACGAGCCCATCGCAGCGTCACGACCAGAGGCTTTTCGTAGGCAGAGACTACTTTTGTCAGGATAAGCTGTACTACTTGTCCCCTTGGGCCATTGTGGGATCCCTTCTCTCTCATATTTGGGAAGAGGACCAAGGCCACTATAAATAGGACTAGCCACCACCATCGAGAGGGGCAACTGTGAGAGAGGCATCTAATAGAGAGCAAGTAGAACTAGCTCACACCACACCAGCTCAAGAACACCTCACCTTCTGAGGCCAGTTCATCCACTGTACTAGTTCATCCTCAGCCCACCGAGGCAATCCACCATAACGTTGGAGTAGGGTATTACACCCCAAGGTGGCCCGAACCAGGATAAAATGTTGTGTCCTCGTGTCCCTTTGAGCTTGATGCGCTAGGCATAGGAGGGTCGCGAGTAGGAAGGCTGGGTAGGTTGAGATCTCCGTATGCACTCTAGAGTTCGAACCTCTGAAGGGTTTGTGGATCCCTTAATCCGACAGGTTTCCATTCTGGTGCGAAAAGACCAAGACCGCCAGGACGGCAGGATGGAGGTCATCATCGAGACAACCGCAGTGTCATGACCAGTGGCTTTTGCAAGCGAAGACCACTTTAGTCAGGATTGGACGTACTTGTTGTCTCCCTTTAAATTTGGCTGTTGTGGGATCCCTTCCCGCCTACATTTGGGAAGATGACCAAAGCCACTATAAATAGGGCCTAGCCACCACCATAGAGGGGGATGGAATCCATTCCACCCTCACCAGCTCACCCGAGCTCAAGAACACACCTCCTGAGGCTGTTCCCCACTATACTAGCCCTTCCTCAGCCCCTCGAGGCAAATCCACCACAAAGCAGGAGTAGGGTTTTACACCACAAGGTGGCGCAAACCTGGGTATACTATCGTGTCTCTCTTTTCCTTCGACCTCGACGCGCTAGGCTGTGAGGTTTGCGAGTTGGCAGGCTGGGTAGGTTGAGATCTCCGCACGCACCCCAGATTTCTAACCTCTCAAGGGTTTGTGGAACCCTAAATCCGACAACCTCAAATGGGTGAAGTCGAAAGCTAGCGTTCTTAAGAGAATAATTGGTCTGCAATACTCGACAGGTTGTTACATTCCTGTAACTCTTCAAACAGATGGGACAGTTTTTCCGTAATACGGACCAAAGCCCAGGCACGCACAATTAAGGCATGCCATCCCAAGGAAAGGAACCCTTAACGGAACTATTCTCCTTGGAATATGTTTCTTACATATGTAATATAACATATCTCCCGAACTAAGATTTTTGTCTGTTTGAGCACAATGACTGAGTTTCCTGGTTTCCCGACATAACGAAAGTTTTTTGCATTCCACCATAGTATCCAGAAACACTCTACCGTTTTGGTTTTGGAGGTTAAAGCCAAAAGCCTGCGATGACAAATTTTCCACATGTTCGGCTAAAGATACAGGCTGATCGTAAAGTACATTAATACATTGAACCAAATGCCTATTCCTTATCTATTCCATCTATAAGACTGTCTATCCTATAGTCTTCTTGTGAATATTTCATAGCTGTCATTACTTGGTCATATACATAGTTCAACGGAATTTCTTTCCCTTCCGGTCCCTGTGGTCCCACCAGGGCCATATGATTTAGATTTAGCTTGGTAAAGCATGTTTTTACCATTGCCCAGGCCTCTCGCGTGCCTTTACGCCAGACAGACGTCTTCCATAGCTGAAAGCGGCACCGGGCAGCTTTGAATAGGCTTGCCAAACCCTCCATACTTTCTGGAGGGGTATCGGACGGCCATAAAGCCTTGACCATACTCTTCATGGCTTTCCATGCCTGCACATGCACCATGGACACCTCCTTCAGCACATCGCCTTGAAATCCAGACACTTCTTCTTCCGGCCGACCAGTTAATAGACCTGCAGTAACAGAGTTATGACATTTCGAATTGTGTACTAAGCATGAGTGTATATGGCGGTTTTAAAAGTCATATCGAACATGCCACCCTTCAACTTTTCATTTTCTTTTCGGGCGGCCGATAGATGAGCCTTTAAGCTCTCTATCTCTTCGGATTGTTTGTCTTTTTCCTCCTCGTGTTTTTTCTTCTTGGACATGCTCCTTGCGGCCTTTTTCATTTCCGTCAGTTCGGCGGTGACGGCATTCAGCTGTGTCTGGTTTGTTTTCAGCTCCTGGGATAGCGCAATATTCTTCTCCTTGAGAACTTGCAGGTTATATCGATCCTTAAATCAGTTGGTCTCACCGCTTCAAGTCTTGAGGGCTACTGCCATATGTCTATCAAAACTTCACAAACTCTTACCTATATATCCTTTGAGAACAGTTGGGTAACTCTAGCAAGTCCATCTCGAGCGGCTCGGATATATGCATCCACTGAACTGAGTGCGCTAAATTCCTACTCGGAATAAGCTGGAGCGTGCATGGCCTCTTTTAGTCGATGGTGATTCATTACGCTCTCCACATGGGAATTCGTGACAGATATGTCATCCAAATCCTCATGAGGCGGCAGAACTAGCATTGCATCTGCCCTCGTCCTAGTTGACGAGTCCAGCGTCGGATTGGCTAATATTCGGCTAGTAGGGCGCTTTCCCACAGTCTGCCGCATGCTTCTCCTACATTAAGGATGGAAAGGGACTTGAACAATCCGAACTCATGACCAGGCACGTATTAAACGGATATACCTCTTCGAAGACCGCGAGGTTTCTACGGTGCTCCCGGTCTCCTTTCGCTTTGAATGATTACCCTGCGTAGGGGCTCCCTCAAGAGGGTACAACCCGCCGAGTGCCGATCCTATAAAGTACGGTTTAATACAATGGATAAAGGTGCAAGTAGGGACTTCTTTTTTGAGAAAAGCTCTTTCAATACTTACGATGGAGAAGGGATAGGGGCGGGGGTAGTCGACTGTAATAGCCACTTCCGAGCCATCAAGGCTCGCTTGATAAAATACCCCATCATCGAACTCTATGTATATATCTGGATCCTCACAGAAGCCAGGGTCTTCGTAGCGATTGTGATCCTCTAGCTATGGGACAGGTCATTGAACGTCCTCGATCATCCTCCTCCATGACTATTTTGTAACAGCAAAGAACAACTGGATTAGCGTGTCGTGATAGCAATAAGGCAGCACAGGTAATCGAAATCTCACCTATTCGATGGGGTTGTACATGGAGTAACCTTCCCGCCAGTTTAAGCGGAGGAAGTCTTCCTTTTCTCCTTTGTACAGATCAGCCAAGATCCCGGCCAGTTCGGCCAGGGTATCCAGACCCTTGCATTTGTAGCAGAATGTGTCGTCTTCTTCGTTGTAACACCATAAGGGAGTTACTCGGGATTGGAGAGGCTGGACACATCTTTTTATAGCAATGGCCATGACCTCGATTATCGAGAGCTCGGTATGGGCTAATAATTTGACCTTGCTGAACAATCTTTTTATTTCTGCACTGTCCTCCTATTTGGGACTTCGGGGATGCCAGTTGAGCTGCTTCTTTAGGGGAGCGCTGGAAAATTCAGGAAGGCCACGCCGAACTAGGTCCGGCAGTGGGACGTCATCTATATAAAACCACTCCGACGACCATTGTGGATATATCTCTTTGGGAGTTCCAACGGGGTAACCGGATCTGGCTATGTGCCATACTTCAGCGCCGCCCACTTCAAATATAGAACCACCTCGATGGTGGGGGACGAGTCAAAAGAACTTTCTCCATATTTCAAAATGGGCCTCGATGCCCCAAAACAGTTCACAGAGATCAACGAAACCTGAGATGTGCAGAATCGAACCTCGGGTGAGGTTGTGCAGATGGATGCTGTAAAATTCCAATAGACCCCTGAGAAAGGGATGGATTGGAAATCCTAAGCCCAGCAAAAGGAATGGAACAAAGCACACTGTCGGCGTCCTGGATATGGGGGTATCCAAACTTGCCTACCTGCTGCCCGCGACATGGATCAGCAGTGGCCTAGTGCGACCCGTCTTCATCAACCCAAGTTCAAGACCCTCGTGAGGGGCCAAGGCTCGCGGGGCGGACGATGCAAGGCTTCCTCAGGGGCGGCCTCACCAGGCAGGCTTACGAGGAGGCGGAGAGATCAAGGCAAGAGGTACCTCGCGAGGTGCACACGACGCAAGCCATGACGATCAAGGCCAGGCGGGCGCCAGGCGGGCGCCGGCCAGTGCAGTGTCCTTGTTTCCTCTTTGGTGCAAAGGGGGCAAGCGCAGGCACGGAGTACCGAGGCATCAAGCAAGGTTTCCATATCGGTGTAACAAGACCAAGACCAGCAGGACAACAGGACGGAGGTCACCGTGGCGCCCAAGACGGCATCATCGCCAGTACCTTTGGCAGCCAAAGACCACCTTTAGTTAGGATAGCATGTACTGGCTATCCCCCTTCAAATCCCGCCGTTGTGGAATCCCTTCCCGCTCAATATTTTGGAAGAGTACCAATGCCTCTATAAATAGGACTAGCCACCACCGTTCATACACACCAGCTCAAGAACACCTCTCCTCGCGAGGCTGTTCTTCCCCCTATACTGTTCCTCATCAGCCCAAGAGGCAGTCCACACACCATACACAGGAGTAAGGTATTACACCACAACGGTGGCCCGAACTTGTATAAACCTCGTGTCCCTTGTGTTATCCATCTTGTTAGCTTAGAATCGTGGCGAGGTTGTGGGCGTGGATCGGTAGGGAGAAGATCTTCATGCGCGTTCGAACCTTAAGGGTTTTGCCAGAACCCGATATCCGACATTTGGCACACCAGATAGGGGTGCACCAGAATCTTTCCTCCGCTGATCTGTGTTCCACCGCTTCGTTGCATTCATGCCCGGCGACCCGACGACCAAAGCCGACCGCTGGGTGGTGTGGCCTGCCCATGCTGCACCGCCTGCCCAAGGCAACCCCGACCCTGCGCTTCAGGCAGCACGCGCTCCGCAGAACGCTGTGGGGCGCAGGTGACGCGGTCAAGCGCCGCCTGCCCTCACCCCGCGGCAGGTGCAATCAGCAGCAAGGGCCTCAAGTCACGCCGTGGCCACAGCACCGCACACCCGGCGAGAACAGGAAAACATGACGGCCGCACTCACGGTGGCTCAGGAGCTGTTGCTGTGTAGGTTGCAGGAGAGTGGTAGAGATGTACTGCTGGAGCGTGTTGCCGAGCTCCTAGATGCCGCAGCTTCGGGGGCGCCTCCCTTCTGCGTCCAGCTTCCACCCCAAGCCCCGGGCGGATCATGTGGTGGGCCCATCCGCGCTCGCGCACCCTCAAGCGTGACCCAAGGCTTCGTCAACACCAGCTCAACCATCAACGTCGGGCGTCGGGCTGCACCAGCACCACCCCCCGGTGAGCGAGGGCACGTGCATCACTTCCTACAACCCGGATGGGCCGCCACCCTATCACCACCAAGACGGTGTGCTGGGCCAAGCCGCATGGAGCATGGCGCAATACGGCGAAGCCTTCGGGGTGGCGGCCTCGGAGGCTTACGTACCCCATATGGTGAACCGGGAGTACACACTGGAAGACGACCATGGTTCGTTCTTCGGGCCAGACTGGGAGGAAGAGACGCCAGAAGAGGAGCCTTTCCAGGAGCCCCAAGGAAGGCTCACCAACCGTGCCGACGGCAGCAGCTATCGGGTACCACTAATTCCTCAGGAGCAAGCTTATGCTAACCATGGGTCATAGGAAGTTCAGGTCACCACAGCGGAAGGCTGCCCTAGCTCGGCAGCCTCCCTTCTGCCAGGAGGGGTGCACTAGGGGCTGCTGGAGAGGGGCCGGGAGCCAGGCCCTCCCCACGGTGCACGGAGCAAGGTGTTTCCCAAAGGTAGGCCCTCTGTCGGGGAGGTGCTGCAAAGCCTACCCCCGGCAGAGGACCCGTGGTCGTCGGGGGAACCGCTAGCGACCGCTCTACCCCATTGGCGTCGTCCTTGGTTTCCGGTCACTGTTAATGGTGGTCGAGTGTGGCGCAAGGCAGGGCCCTCATCTGGTGTTATGAAGCAAGGCTGGTACCTGTGAAGAAGGCCCGGTGCCTGTGAAGCTCGCCGCCCGTGACACTCTCACGTAATAATGAGTTGGGGATGTACACGCCCCAGAGTCTCCGGAGAACCGGGCCTCGGGGGCTCCCGGCCACGCCTAGTGGCAGCACTTAGCTCCGCGCTGGTGAGAAGACATTGAAGAGTAGACTAGGTGCTGGATGCGGACGTTTGCTTTTTGCCTCATGTTCTGTGGTCGAGCTTCCCTGCTTTGGATTTAAGTTGAATTTGAACTTGTGATTTGCGTGTGTTCGGCGGGGGGGGGGGGGTGTCTTATCTCGTTCGTGTAATTTCTCGTGTTCTGGTTTTTCCCTAAGTTCGAGGTTCGCGTCGACCGACTCCCCCTCACGAGCCCCTTGCGAGCTGGGCTGGGCCAAGCACGCGCACACACATCGGCCCGCGGCTACCACTCGCTCTCGCGAGGCTCTCTCCACGTGATTAACGGATCCCCTAGAGGACCCTCAGAAGACTACAGCCCCGCAAGCTTACTCAAGGCTTGCCCGGGCTAAAGGTAAACTACAGCAACTAACTCATCACGGGGCATGTAACCTCACTCAGGCGCATGTTCAGTGCTACACCTACAAGCATGCGGACGACGATCTTTTTTACATGAGGGGCTTCCCCTCCCAAAATGCTCTCACAACTTTCAGGGCTGCACCCGAGCTTTTCGTGTGCAGGGAAAAACAGTAGGGATACACAGGATTAGTCAGACATATCGCTCACCGCATCCTCTAGGTCGCCTCCGGAGGCATCGCTGGCGCCGCTGTCACCATCACTATCATCACCATCGTCATCATCGGCGCCATCTTCACCGTCATTCACCACATCGCCTTCGTCCGCAGACACTACGACCCCGTCATCATCAGAAGCGAAGGCCCGAAACAAGAGCATCCACGTTGTCCTCTACCCACTGCGCCAGGTCGCCCTGAATGACCATGGGCACCGGAGCGATGATGGCGTAAAAGTCAAATTGGGGATCTCTGTCCTGAAGATGGCTGAAGACGCGGAAGAATGCATGCCCGATCAAGACATGACTCCTCCCCTCGACAAGCTGGCGAGCTCCCTCGGAGCGATTCTCCAGATGCATCACCACGTCAGTGAAGAACTGGAGATGGGCGGCATAGTTGGTCACGTGAGGATACGGGGCATTTGCATCGCATATGTCGCCCAGGGCTGTGTTAGCCGTATCCCTGAGCTCTTGGAGAATGGGGCCATGCATACTCTCCAGCGTCTGCCGCTGGAGAATTTCTTTGTTGTTCTGCCGCGCGACAAACTCGGTGTCGTCAACCCGCCGTTGAAGAAGAAGCAGCTCGGCGCGGGAGGAGGCCAACTCGGTTTGTGCCAAGACCAGGGCGGCTGCGGTGGCCTCCGCGCGCTGCGTCGTTTTGGCCAGCTTGGACCTGAGGGCAGCGGTCCTGCCCGCAGCTTCAGCTTCAACCAACCCAAGCCTCTGGCCATGCTCGCGCACAAGATCCACGCGAACTTCTGCCATGCGGCGGTCGACCTCTTCTTGGAACCGAGCCTCCCGCGTGCCAACATTGTCCTCCGCCTGGGTAACCTGGCGCTCCCTCGTCTCCAACCGCTCCAGGTCGAGGTTGCGCTTGGCAGCCTCCAGAGTCAGTGTTTCCTCACGCCTCCGGAGCTCCTCTTCCTCGACGGGTGTCCCCTTCAGCGATGCAAGGGTGTAGGACCTTGAAGTATGTCTAGAGGGGGGTGGTTAGACTACTTGACCAATTAAAAACTTAACCTTTTCCCAATTTTAGAGTTTCACATATTTTAGCAACTTTGGACAAGTCAAGCAATCATCACACAAATCAAGCAAGCATGCAAAGAGTATATAGGCAGCGGAAATTAAAGCATGCAACTTGCAAGAAAGTAAAGGGAAGGGTTTGGAGGATTCAAACGCAGTTGGAGACACGGATGTTTTTGGTGTGGTTCCGATAGGTGGTGCTATCGTACATCCACGTTGATAGAGACTTCAACCCACGAAGGGTAACGGTTGCGCGAGTCCATGGAGGGCTCCACCCAAGAATGGTCCACGAAGAAGCAACCTTGTCTATCCCACCATGGCCGTCGCCCACGAAGGACTTGCCTCACTAGCGGTAGATCTTCACGAAGTAGGCGATCTCCTTGCCCTTACAAACTCCTTGGTTCAACCCCACAATCTTTGTCGGAGGCTTCCAAGTGACACCTAGCCAATCTAGGAGACACCACTCTCCAAGAAGTAACAAATGGAGCGTTGATGATGAACTCCTTGCTCTTGTGCTTCAAATGATAGTCTCCCCAACACTCAACTCTCTCTCATAGGATTTGGATCTGGTCGAAAGAAGATTTGAGTGGAAAGAAACTTGGGGAACGCTAGAGATCAATATTCATATGGTAGGAATGGAATATCTTGGCCTCAACACATGAGTAGGTGGTTCTCTCTCAGAACTGGAAAGTTGGAAGTGTAGGTTTGTTCTGATGGCTCTCTCTACAAATGAAGAGGAGGTGGAGGGGTATATATAGCCTCCACACAAAATCTAACCGTTTCACACAATTTACCAATCTCAGTGGGACCGAATCAACAAACTCGGTCAGACCGATTTAGTAAACCTAGTGACCGTTAGGATTTTCGTTGGGACTAACATGCAACTCGGTAGGACCGATATGATTAGGGTTAGGGCATAACATAATCTCGGTGAGACCGATTACACAAACTCGGTAGGACCGATTTTAGTAATTAGCTAACCAGAGAGTTGGTCAGGTAAACTCGGTGGGACCGATTTTCTCTTTTCGGTGAGACCGAAATGTTACAAAAGGGAAACAGAGAGTTTACATTGCAATCTCAGTGGGACCGATCGCTCACTTCGGTTAGACCGAAACGTTACGAAGGGAAACAGAGAGATTACAATCCCATCTCGGTGAGACCGAGATCCCTATCGGTGAGACCGATTTGCCTAGGGTTTGTGGCAGTGGCTATGACATTTGAACTCGGTGGCGCCGGATAGAAAGAATCGGTGTGACCGATTTTGGCTTTAGGTTTAGGTCATATGTGGATGTGAGAAAGTAGTTGAGGGTTTTGGAGCATATCACTAAGCAAGAGGCTCATTAAGCAACACCTCATCCCTTCTTGATAGTATTGGCTTTTCCTATAGACTCAATATGATCTTGGATCACTGGAATATAAAATGAAGAGTCTTGAGCTTTTGAGCTTGAGCCAATCCTTTGTCCTTGATATTTTAAGGGATCCACTTTCATCATCCATGCCATGACATTCAGTGAGCTTTCCTGAAATATATGTCTTGGAGCATTAGCTCAATGAGCTATATGTTGTTATGAATTACCAAAACCACCTGGGGATAGTTTCACTTTCAATCTCCCCCTTTTTGGTAATTGATGACAACATATAGATCAAAGCTTCGACATATGATAATAAGATTGAAAAACATCGTTGCTTTGAGAAGTATGTGGTAAGCAAGAGCTCCCCCTAAATTTGTGCATAGTTTAAGATTTGCTTTGGACTGCAAATGCACAAGGAATTAGGCTCATGGTTTACTCTTACATGTCACATACATCTTGGTGGAGCGCTCAATAATAAAGATTGAATACATGCACTCATCACCAAGCAAAGTGAATGATCATATAAGGATAGATAAGATAGTAACATATAATCAAGCATAAGTGTAGCTTATGATCAAACACATGATCATCAATGTCTCACGGGTAATGCATAGTACCTCAAGCAATCAAAAGCAAACAAGTTACCAAAAAGACAAGAGAGAACAAAAAACAGCAAATCTCTCTCTCGAAGCCTATGATCTATACATTTTTCTCCCCCTTTGGCAACAAGTTACCAAAAAGTTCATTGAAAATGCATAGTTCTAGATCGTCTCTCAGGCTTGGTCTTCAAGAAATACTCAAATGCCTCCTCTTGAGTAGGCATCTTGGCAGCCTTCTCTTTCCTTGCTTTCTCTTTCTTCTCTTGAGCTTGCACTGATGATGGATCATTCTCATTCATGACAACTTTATTGTCCTCAAAGTATGAATAGAGAGGAAAATGTTCCTTATCCAACTGATACTTTCCTGTGCCCATCTTTGAGTTAATCAACTCCTGAATCTGTGGGGCATATCCACAACTTCTCTTCTGATCTGCTGCAGTCCTCTTAATGGTTTCTACCATAAGGCTCATGACCTTGAATTTATGGGGCACATCAAAAATGTGAAGCATGTTAATTGCATGTCCTCTTATCATGTTGTGGTCACCTGATATGGGCAAAAGAGTGTGCCTTAAGATCCAGTTGATCGTAGGCAGCCCTGACAGAAGAAAATGGACTGACCCAAATGAGAAAGTCTCATGGGCTTTGTCTAGGATCTCTTTGTACATATGTGACATAGAATTGTGTCCCATCTTCTTCTTGGCATATATATCCAAATCATCTTCACTCTCCTTTGGGGCATTGATCAGATTTGCCCATTCCTCTATGGTTTACTGATATTGTAACGCCCCGGATACACTTTCCATATTCATAACTCCAACTCTTGCCTTTTCCGGAGATGTGATATTTTATTTTCTCTGTGGTTGGGTTTTTGTCTTCGTTTTGCATTTTGTTCATGTCACACATGTCATCTCATAGCATCATGCGCATTGCATCGACATTGTTTTCTTAAAAACTTGCATCCGCTCGTAGTTGCCGCTCCTTGCTTCCCTCTCTGTTGCGTTTGTTGACCCTTTCGAGACCAACCATGTTTTCGGTTCCCTCTTGTCAAACCACCTAACCTCTCTCAGACCCCCTCGCGTCCGCGCCCAAAACTTCCCCGAACCTGAACCGCACGGTCACGACCGATGGGTCCGGATCATCCCCAAGCATCCCTAAAACATCTGCGTTTATTTGTTGGACTCCACTAAGCCATTTATTTTCGACCGTCCGATGTCAATCGAAGGATCAGATTAGCCCCTAACCTAATCCTGGTGATATATATATATATATATATATATATATATATATATATATATATATATATATATATATATATATATCATCCAACCCTAGATCCTAGGCGCCTTGTCCCATCCTTCCATTCCCTACGCCGCCACCCGACCAACCCACTCTCTCCATCAGGATCCCTCCCGATCCACCTACCTCTCCTCGATTTTAGCCACCGGCCAGTCACCACCGAACCTCCCCAACCAGCAGCTCCTTCTCGTCCCCATTGCCGCTGCCTGCCTCGCCTCCTGTCTAGCGCCTCCCTCACCTGCGGCCTCCTCCTCATCGCCCCAGCGCTAGCAGCAACCATCTCCCTCGCTGGTGCCCCGCAGGACCGTGCCCTTCCTCCATGCTCTTCTTTCCCTTTCTCTATTTCTTCTATTTCCCCCGCTCATCTCTCTCTCTCTCTCTGTTGCCTCCACAGGACACCATTGTCGACCTCTTCTTTCGATCCGTCGCCGCGCCTTCGTCTCCTGCAAGCAGCAGCAACCCCGCGCGCCTTCGCCAAGTCTCGCTTTGCTCCCTGTTCATTGCGCCACGGAAGCCACCAAGACCACCACGCCAAGCCTCAATTTCCACTGCCACTCCTTCATCGGATCCGAACGGGACCGACCGGATCTGCTCGTCCTCGATTTCCGTTGCTGTGCCAAGTCACTCGCCCCGCCTCTACTTCCCTGCTCCAAATCGAATGTCAAGCCGCCGCCCTGGAGCTTCTCCGCCGCCGGCGCCCTTCTCCAGCGCGCCAAAGTCCCGCATGAATGCCCGTCGACAGCGTCGCCTCGACCCTGCCTCTCCTCCCCAAGCACCTCGTCCCCAACACCGGCAAGTTCGCCACCGCCAAGACCTTGCCTCGCTGGATCCACCTCCCACTACCGGGAATCGGTTCCCCTCGTTCTCGCCCCGCCTCCGGTGGTCGTCCCGCTGTCTACCGTCGCCGGAAACACCAGTGCCACCACCACCCGTCTTCCTGGAACGCACGCAGCCCCAAGTCCGACGCTCGCTCGTGCCTGTTGACTCTGTCGTCCCGCGCCCTGGGCCACTTCTTGCGCCAAGCCCAGATCTGCCCGGCCTCCTCTCCACCGACCGGCCCAAGGCCCAGGGTGAGCAGCCCCCCTGGGCTTTCCTCTATTGGGCTAGTCAGATTCGGCCCATGCATGTTTTTTTCTTGCTGTGAATTTAACATTATCCTGAGAATGCCTCTTTTACAGAAAAGTCCCTCTAGATCATGCATTTAATAACTCACAAACCGTGCATCGGATTAAAATGTTTTATATATGAAAAATGCTTAGAATTTCATCTAGTTTCATAATCTGCAACTTTCATCCATGTTTAAAATGTTTAAAATGCTGTTTGTTTAAATTTTCTTAAATGCCATGTTAAAATGATTTATTTCATAACTAAATAACCGTAGCTCGGTTTTAAATAAACTTTATATGTAAATGGGGTGGAAAAATGCCTAGTTTAACATGGTGCACTTTATTTTCCCGTTAAACAACAATAAAAGATGTTTTAGGGCATAACAGTACCAAATCTAAAATATGCATATGGGGTTCTTCCGGAATTGTTGTTTGTTGTTCCGGCCTCATTTAAATTTGCCTAAATAGTTAGTTTACTTATGCTTCACCTCTTACCATGTTTAACAACATTTAATATTGTTGGGTACATAAACAAGATTAAACTAAATATGTCAATGTGGTGTTTTGTCAATATGCAACTCATTGCATATTGAGCTCCATTTAACTTGTAGTATGGTTCGTTGCATTTTGCCATGCCATGCCTATTTAAATCGGACATGCATCATACTTGATTGTGCATCATGCCATGTTTTTGTGATGTTTGTTTACCATGTTGTTTGCTTCTTTCCGGTTTGCTTCTGTCGTTAGCTTCGGTTTCGTTCCAGAGTTGTGAGGATTCGTTCGACTACGTCTGTTTGTCTCCTTCATGGACTCGTTCTTCTTCCTTGCAGGATTTCAGGCAAGATGACCGCTACCATGGATCTCACTACTATCATTGCTATGCTAGTTGCTTCGTTCTATCGCTTTGCCGCGCTACCTGTCATTTGCTCTTCAAGCCTCCCAATTTGCCATGTCAGCCTCTAACCTTTTTCACCATTCCTAGCAAACCGTTGCTTGGCTATGTTACCGCTTTGCTCAGCCCCTCTTATAGCGTTGTTAGTTGCAGGTGAAGTTGAAGATTGCTCCATGGTGGACGGGATTATGTTGGGATATCACAATATCTCTTATTTAATTAATGCATCTATATACTTGGTAAAGGGAGGAAGGCTCGGCCTTATGCCTGGTGTTTTGTTCCACTCTTGCCGTCCTAGTTTCCTTCATATCGGTATTATGTTCCCGGATTTTGCGTCCCTAACGCGGTTGGGTGATTTATGGGACCCCCTTGACAGGTCGCTTTGAATAAAACTCCTCCAGCAAGGCCCAACCTTGGTTTTACCATTTGCCTCACCACCACCTACATTTCCCTTGGGAGTAATTAACCCAAGGGTCATCTTTATTTTAGCCCCCCCCAGGCCAGTGCTTCTCTAAGTGCTGGTCCGAACTAGAGCCCTTTGCAGCGCCCCCTCAGGGAAACTTGGGTCTGGTTTTAGTTGTACGGATTGCTCATCCGGTGTTGCCCTAAGAATGAGATATGTGCAGCTCCTATCGGGATTGTCGGTGCATCGAGCGGTCTTGTTGGTCTTGTTTTACCATTGTCGAAATGTCTTGTAAACCGGGATTCTGAGTCTGATCGGGTCTTCCTGGGAGAAGGTATATCCTTCGTTGATCGTGAGAGCTTATCATGGGCTAAGTTGGGACACCCCTGCAGGGTATAAACTTTCGAGAGCCGTGCCCGCGGTTATGTGGCAGATGGGAATTTGTTAATGTCCGGTTGTAGATAACTTGACACCAGATACGAATTAAAACACATCAACCGTGTGTGTAGCCGTGATGGTCTCTTTTCGCCGGAGTCCGGGAAGTGAACACAATTTTGGGTTATGTTTGACGTAAGTAGGAGTTCAGGATCACTTCTTGATCATTGCTAGCTTCACGACCATTCCGTTTGCTCTCTTCTCGCTCTTATTTGCGTATGTTAGCCACCATATATGCTTAGTCGCTGCTGCAACCTCACCACTTTACCCCTTCCTTTCCCTTTAAGATTTGCTAGTCTTGATACCCATGGTTATGGGATTGCTGAGTCCTCGTGGCTCATAGATTACTGCAACAACAGTTGCAGGTACATGTTATGCGATGATCATGACGTGAGAGCGATGTTTGCTTGTTTGGAGTTCGTCTTCTGCTTCTTATTCGATCAGGGGATAGGTTCCAGGTCGGCAGGCTGGGCTAGCAGGGTGGATGTCGTTTGAGTTTCTGTTTGTGTTTCATCCGTAGTCAGATGGTGCTCTTATGTAATATGATGTTGTATTCGTGTGGCATTGTATGCCTTTTGTTTGTACCCCCATCTATTATGTAATGTTGATGTAATGATATCCACCTTGCAAAAGCGTATCAATATGCGGTTCTATCCTTGGTGGGACCTTCGAGTCTCTTTAGGATAGTATCGCATATTGGGCGTGACAAGTTGGTATTAGATCCTCGACCGACCATAGGAGCCCCCTTGATTGTTGGCCGTTGTTGAGTCTAGAAGAAAACTATTTTTGATTCTTAGGATTATATATATCGGAGAGTAGGATTCTTTTTACTCCTCAGCCCCTTCGTCGCTCTGGTGAGGTCTCCTGACGTAGATGTTTTGTCTTTCCTCTCCTCAAATTTCACAAAAAAAATTAGGATCACGCGGGTATCTTGGGATCGTTCCGATATTCTTATGACGAGAACATTGTTCTCGGTGCCTCCTGACATTTAGGGGTTGTGGCAGTGTCCCGAGGAGTTGAGCTCCGAGGTGTTGTCGTCATAATTTTATCGTTGCAGTTCTGGAATACCTGAGTTTTGCCGACATCGAAAATCTCTTTTATGAAGTTGTTGTTGAGATAACCTCGACACCACCCAGTACTGGGGCGGGAGTTCGGGAGTATTGCCATAGCTCATATAACGGATGCTTTTTGAAGGTTGAGGTACACGATTTCCGAAGGTTTCTTGGTTATGTGTTGATGGATGGATACAGCTGGATGTAGGGATTGTTAGTTTGGGTGAGATATTTTGCTTCCCCTGTATCCCCAACACCAGATTGCATAACCAGAAAGTTTCGGGAGTTTATAGGTGGGAATTCTAGTAGCTCCTAGAATATCTTTCCGACAGATGCATGATATGGGATTGGGTAAATTTATATCATATGTTTGTTTCCGGCTTATTCTGCAAGCCAAATCCTTTGTTTTGTTTTATTTGTGGTATTCGAGTTGCTTCGAAGTCAAATGTTGAATCCATACCTTTCCTAAATGGTGTTCTCATATTTCTATGGGAGTACTAATCCTTTTGATCATCGAGATTTTCATGTCAATTCTTTCCAACCGGTGTGCTTCTCTTCAAGTGGATCCGATCATTTCAACATTTGTGAGATCAATTCTAAGTTTTCTCAACGGTATCCGTTTCATCTGTCCCCAAGTTGCCTTTGTTTTCCCGCCCTCCCACCCTTTTCTTTAAGGACTCAGAATTCTTAATCAAGTATCCTTTTATTAATGGGAAGTCTCTCAATTCTTTTCCGGCAATGTTCTTATCCGGTGTTTCTCAGGAAGATACTAACGGAGCTTCAAGTTCATCATTCTTCATTCTCGTATTCTTTTCCGGTGGATTAATTTCAAGTTTCGATGTTGATCATATCTCTTCCTTTTTGGTTCACATATCTTCCCATGTGAATTTTTTATCCAAGGCTCTCTTATTTATTCACCTTGCCCAGTTCATATCCGGAGTGCTCAAGATATCTTGGAAGATTTGTGTTTCCATTCTCAATCCGTTCAAGTTATTTCGAGATTATTATCTCATTCAAGTCATTTAACTCAACCGGTGCAATCTCTCTTTCAAGTAATCTTTTCCAACGGTGTTTCCTTTTGAGTGGGCCCTAACCCACAGGTCGTTTCCCAGAATCTTACCTGACTCTTCTAATTCTCCCAGAGTTATTCTCAAATTCTTTTCAAGTTTGACGTAAGAATGAATTCTCATCAGTCATATTCCTTCTCCAAGATCGCTTCCAAATCACACTACAGGAATCAGCTACTTTGCCGTCTGCCACGGCGGACGGCAAAGGCATGAACGGCGGACGGCAAAGGCCTTTGCCGTCAGCCGCGGACGGCAAAAGGCTCCGGCAAAGTAGGCTACGATAAAAAGCTACTTTGTCGTCTGCTTCCCGGTGGCTGACGGCAAAGGCCCTTTGCCGTCTGCGGCGGACGGCAAAGAGAGCGGACGGCAATAATTGCGCTGTCACTCCGTTAAGTGGCTAACGGCAGGCCTTTGCCGTCCGCCGCTGACGGCAAAATTTCTAGTGTCTTTGCCGTCCACCGTATGATGTCATCTACACGTCCCCACATGGCAGGTTCTTTGCCGTGTGCCATTGATGGCAAAGTCTTTGCCGTCTGCCATTGTAGGCAAACTGACCAAATGGGTCAGCTCCCAGGAAGCACAGTTAGATGCCACGTGTCTTCTTTGCCGTTCGCGGCGGACGGCAAAGAGCCCGTTGCCGTCGGTGGCAGACGGCAAAGAGCCTGCATATTGGCTCTTTTATCTGTTTTTTATTAAATCCAACAATTTTCATCACAAATATATATATGACATATATAGATATATTTCAAAAGGCCATTACAGAGCAAACATATAAGATATCCAACACATAACTTCATCATCCAACCATATATATTACATGCATAGTTCCATCATACATAACAAGTTCAACATAGAGGCATCCAACCATATATATTACAACAGTTTCATCCAACGATACATGCATAGTTCAACGATACAAAAGAAACAGAGATAGGCATAAGGAGCACTCCATCTATGCAAGCTTTCGTCAAGTGAATGAAATCTGCAAAATGAAAAATAAGAAAGTTAGAACAAGAAGAGTAGAACAAGAAGAAGAGTAGAACAAGAAGAAGACTAGAACAAGAAGAGTAGAACAAGAACAAGACTAGAACAAGAAGAGTATATCATTTATGAGCTAACTTACGTGAAATGGATCATATATGAGCTAACTAAGTAGAAATGGGTCGTTTATGAGCTAGCTAAGGTGAAATGGATCATTTATGAGCTAACTTAGTTGAAATGGGTCGTTTATGAGCTAACTAAGGTCAAATGGATCATTTTTGAGGTAACTAAGGTGAAATGGATCGTTTTTTAGCTAACTTAGGTGAAATGGATCATTTATGAGCTAACTTAGTTGAAATGGATCATTTTTGAGCTAACTTAGGTGAAATGGATCATTTATGAGCTAATTTAGTTGAAATGGATCTTTTTGAGCTAACTTAGGTGAAATGGATCATTTAAGAGCTAATTTAGGTGAAATGGATCGTTTTTTAGCTAGCTTGGTGAAATGGATCGTTTATGAGCTAAATTAGTTGAAATGGATCGTTTATGAGATAACCTAGGTAAGATGGGTCATTTTGGAGTTAACCTAGGTGAAATGGGTCATTTTAAAGCTAACGTAGGTAAAATGGATCATTTAGGAGCTAATCTAAGTAAAATGGGTCATTTTTGAGCTAACTTGGATGAACTGGATCATTTATAAGCTAACCTAGGAAAAATGGGTCATTTTAGAGCTAACTTAGGTAAAATGGATCGTCTATGAGCTAACTAAGCTAATTATGCAATTTTTGACATAAGTAAGCTAAGTACAGATCGTTTTAGAGCTAACTTAGGTAAAATGGATGGTTTTGGAGGTCAGTAAGCTTATTAAGTCATTTTGGAGGAGAAGAAGCTAAGTCTAGGTCATTATGGTAAGCATTGGAGGAAATAAAGCTAAGTCTAGGTCTTTATGCATGTGTTAAGCAAAACACTAGATAAACTTACCAAGATCCAGGAGGTGTAGGAGCGGGGTGGCTCGTGTCGGTAGCTGGAGAAGGATCGTGCGATGCTTGTATGGAGTTACGCTGCACCAAAGATCATTTCCAATGTCTTGTTAGCATGATGACACTCAAATGTTAAGACTAGCAAGTAATGTCCATTCAAATAAAACTCACCGTGGTCCCACCGTGATCACCTGCCATGACAAACAATAAACGAAATTAGTACAACATAAAAAAAGACCGACATGAATAATAATATGTGTATCACTTAAGTGTATCATCATCAAGTACAACATAAAAAATGTAATACCTGACACTACTAATAATCTCGATCAGTATCATCAATAAATGCATAATCATCATCATCACTATAATCAATGGCGGGCTCATAGGGTTCATTGGCATCAACATGTGCAAGGCCACCTTGACGTAATCGGTCAAGCATTGACAGGTCATCCGCAGCAGTAACCTCTTCTTGTTCCGGCTCTTCTTGTTCCTCCTCTGGGGTGATGTCAGATTCATTGTCGCTGTCTACTTCAATGTTTTAGGGTGAAGTATAGCGGTTCTTGAAATGCTTTTTAGAAAGATGTGCCTCTTGGAAGAATTCTCCTTCATATGTGTCTGGGTTAATGTGAGGTTCATAATCCTCTTCCTTTGGGGGAGAAAGTCTAGCACGTGGCGGCACTTCATAAACGACATCCCAACCTTTCAGATTTGGATTAGTTTGGCATGCCCACGGTAGATAGAATACTTGGGTCACCTGTTGAGCCATAATATAGACATCAGGAACATCTAAATGAGTGCTTTGGTTGATTTCAACTAGCCCTACATGTTCATGAGTCCTTCTAGTCTCCTTCGGCTGAAACCAATAACATTTGAAGACTACGACATTCGGTGGGTTTTCACCATAGAATAGAAGTTCATAAATTGCTTCAACTCTCCCATAATACTCGGTACCTCCTTCGCCGATAGCAGATACACAACAATTTGTTGACTTTCGGTCGGCCATAGATAGCTCTTTGCCATAGGTACGAAAGCGATACCCGTTGATGTCGTACTTGTCAAATGAACGGACCTTATAGTCAAAACCATTAGCGACTTGTCTCAATTCGGCGTCCATAGACTCTGAATTAGCCTACAAGTTTAATATGAAAGGATTGTTGCATTATGCACAAATTAGCGAATGAAATGAAATTGTCTAATAGAAATTACCGTTTGTTTGAACCAAGATTGAACCATGCCTCTGGCTTCGTCCAGTTCTGCTTTCCTTTCGGTTCTTTCATGTTTTGTAACGGCCTATCACATAGCGCCTCTAGATCGACTCTAGCCTTAGTATTATCCTTTGACTTCCCATCTATGCCGAACAATGTACCAAAAAGTGCCTCGGCGATATTCTTCTCAGTGTGCATCACGTCGATGTTGTGTGGGCAAAGGAGGTCTTTGAAGTAAGGCAGATCCCATAAGCATGTTTTGTGAGTCCATGCGTGCTTAGTATTATACCCCTTGAAGTACCCTGGACGTTGTGGATCTGGCTCGAGAGTGTTTAACTGATCCAGGGTCTGTTGGCCTGTCAATGCAGGTGGTGCAGAGTTTTTGACAACTCTACCCCTGATGAAGTTCTTCTTGTCTTTCCTGAACTTATGGCGAGGATCCAGGAACTGTCTATGCATGTCGAAGCAAGAAAACTTGCGACCGGCCTGAAGCCAACAAAACTCAAGAGCTCCCTTGCATGTGGGGCACGAGAACCTTCCATGCACACACCAGCCAACGAATAGCGCATACGCCGGCAAGTCATGCGTCGAGTACATGTACCAGACACGCATTATGAAGTTCTGTTTGCTAAAGGCGTCGTATGTCTTGAACCCATTATCCCAGGCTTCTTGCAATTCGTCCTTAAGTGGCTGCATGTACACATTCATATTTTTGCCCGGATAGTTGGGTCCTGGAATTATCAACGTCAGGAAAATGTTCTTTCTTTGCATAATTTGTCCGGGGGGGAGATTGAATGGAAAGACAAATACGGGCCAACAACTGTATTGGGCTGCCGTCATACCAAACACACTGAACCCATCCGTGCTGATGCCGACTCGAGGATGCCTCGGATCTGCCGCTTTGTCAGCATGTAATTCATCAAACTTTTTCAATGCAACACCATCCGATGTGTGTACCATCATCAGATTCCCATCTGCATCTAGTTCGGTTCTTTTGCCTGTCTTGTGCCATGTCATCTGTCTGGCCGTCTCTTCGACCATGAAAAGACGTTGAAGTCTTGGTACGATTGGCATATACCGAAGAACACTAACGGGGATTTTGGTCTGTGTCTTCTCACCCATACCATTGTCTACCACAATATACCTGGAAGACTTGCAAATGGGACAATAGTTCAAGTCCGCATAGTCAAGCCTAAATAAGGCACCTCCTTTCTGACAGGCATGTATCTTCTCATAGGGCATCTTCAGTGCACGGAGGATTTTGTCCGACTGGTACAGGTTTGCACGCATTACATGGCCTTTGGGTAGAAAGCGTCCAAATACTGTCATAATTGCGTCATAGCATTCTCTGCCCAAGTTGAACTGAGCCTTCAAAGCCATTACTTGTGAGATGGCATCCAACTGACAAAGCTCAGTGTGCTCGTGGAGCGGACGTTTCGAAGACTCCAACATTTCATTGAAGGCCTTTGCAGATTCCTCCATCTCCTCGTCCGAATCTCGAGCATCATCATAGTCTTGCACCATGTTTTCCATCCCGGTACCATGCTCGTCGGTGCGACGACGATCCACCTCAGCTCGGTCACGTTGGGCAGACTCACCATGAAATGTCCACACCGTATAATCGGGCGTAAAACCACTCTTCTGCAGGTGTTTGCCCATTTCAGCCTCTGTTTTCTTTTCCCAATTGCCGCACCGGAAACAGGGGCGCCAGGTTTTCTTTTGGACATTTGCAAATGCGGCTTGCACAAACCCCTTAGTTTTTGTGAACCATTCAGCGCTCCCCGCTATGATAGGTCCTAATCCCACCCGTGTATGTGTAGATTGGGTTCATTTTTCCATGCTATGCTCCGGATCCGACGCAAAATTTCGGCAGCACCTCCCCGCTGTTCTCCTGATACACGTCTCTGCAATAAACAGAGAGGATGTGTACCCGGAGAACAACAGGGGAGGCACTGACGAAATATATGCGTCGGATCCGGAGCAAAGCATATGGGAAAACGAACCCAATCTACACATACTCGGGCTGTCCATGGATAGCGTTAGACAATTCGAAAGAATCAAGGTTATAAATATGCAAATGCATGCATATTTATAACTATGACGCTTTCGAACGGGAGACACATATTGGTTACGCATACTGATGATTCAAGACACATATATAGCTAGCTATCAAGTTTCATCAGAATAGATCAAATAATTAATGGGGGAGGAGGACTTGTCAGTTGTGCTCACCCACGAACGAAGGGGCAGAGCTCGTCAAACGCACGGCGAGGTCGTCGAACACCAAACCTCGCAGCGATGAAACAACTGCACATTTAAAACTACACGATCAACACAATTATATATGATGTTTTTCATAACAAAATTGAAAAATATATGACCTAACTAATAATTCACAAATATATGACCCCGTCGGCCTCTGGAAGGCCAAAGAACACCTTTTCGGGAGGTGTCGGTGGTCGGGGTCAGGTTGTCAGGTCAGGCTCGGGGTCGGGGTGTGGTGTCGGGGTCAGGGTGTCGGGTCAGGCTCGGGGTCGGGGTGTCGGGTCAGGCTCGGGGGGTCGGGGTGTCGGGGTCGGGGTCGGGGTGTCGGGTCAGGCTTGGGGGGTCGGGTTGTCGGGGTCGGGGTCGGGGTGTTGGGGTCGGGGTGTCGAGGTCGGGGTCGGGGTCGGGGTCGGGGTGTTGGGGTCGGGGTCTCGGGGTCGCGGTCGGGGTCTCGGGGTCGGGGTGTCGTGTCGGGGTGCCGGGTCGGGGTCTGGGTACCGTGTCGGGTCGGGGTCGGGGTGTCGGGGTCGGGGTCATGGTGTCGGGTCAGGCTTGGGGGGTTGGGGTCTCGGGGTCGGGGTCGGGGTCTCAGGGTCGGGGTGTCGTGTCGGGGTGCCGGGTCGGGGTCTGGGTACCGTGTCGGGTCGGGGTCGGGGTGTTGGGGTCGGGGTCGGGGTGTCGGGTCAGGCTTGGGGGGTCGGGGTGTCGGGGTCGGGGTCGGGGTCGGGCTTTCTGGGTCGGGGTTTCGGGGTCGGGGTCGGGGTCGGCGTCGGAGTCGGGGTGTCGGGGTCGGGGTCTCGGGGTCGGGGTCGGGGTCTCGGGGTCGGGGTGTCGTGTCGGGGTGCTGGGTCGGGGTCAGGGTACCGTGTCGGGTCGGTTTTTTTCCTTTTCTTCTTCTTCCTCTTTTTCCTTTTCTTCCTTTTTTTCCTTCTTCTTCTTCTTCTTCTTCTTCTTCTTCTTCTTCTTCTTCTTCCTCCTTTCCTTTTTCCTCTTCTTCTTCTCCTCCTCTCCTCTTTTTTCTTCTTCTTCTTCCTCCTTTCCTTTTTCCTCTTCTTCTTCTCCTCCTCTCCTCTTTTTTCTTCTTCTTCTTCTTCCTCTTCTTCTTTTTTCTTCTCCTCCTCCTCTTCTTCTTCTTCTCCTGATCTCCTCTTTTTCTCTTTTTCTTCTTTCCTAAAACTAAACTAAACCTAAAACTAAAACTAAAAAAACAGAAAAAGAAAAAAACTAAATCTAAACCTAAAACTAAACTAAAACTAAACCTATAAACCTAAAACTAATCCTAAAACTAAAACTAAATCTAAACTAAACATAAACCTAAAACTAAAAAAACAGAAAAAAGGAAAAAAAGGAAGAAGGTCACCTGCTGCAGGGTGGAGGAGGGGGGCGGTGCGGCCTGGGGCGGCGGAGGAGCGGGGCGGGGCGGCCTGGGGCGGCGGAGGAGGGGGCGGGGCGGCCTAGGCCGGCGGCGCCAGGCCCGGCCGGGGTGGCGGGGCGGGGAGGTGCCGGGGCGTGGTGGCGCCCAAACAACAGGGCGGTGGGGGCGGCGGGGGCGCCGGGGCGCCGGGGCGGCGGCGGGGGGCGCTTGGGCGGCGGCGGGGGGCGCTGGGGCGGCGGCGGGGCGTGGTGCGATGGGGCGGTGGAGGTGGGAGAGAAAGAGAGAGACAGGGGGGTGTGTGGGGCACGGCCCCGTTAACGTTACGTTGGGCCTCCCTCTTTGCCGTCCGCCACCCTTTGCCGTCCGCCTTCTTGCTCTTTGTCGTCCGCTAGCGGACGGCAAAGAGTGGGCCCGTTAGGTTTTTTTTTGCAGCTCGTCAGTGGGGCCCCTCCCTCTTTGCCGTCCGCTAGCCGACGGCAAAGAATCTTTGCCGTCCGCTAGCAGACGGCAAAGAACTGGCTGATGGCAAACTTGGTCTTTGCCATCAGCCAGTTCTTTGCCGTGCGCTTTTTGGAAGCTGATGGCAAAGAGCTTCTTTGCCGTCCGCTAGCGGACGGCAAAGAACTGGCAGATGGCAAACTAGCTGATTCCAGTAGTGTCATTTTCATCTTTGACTCAACCTTTCCTCTTTTAATACTTCCGGAGTGCCTCAACAATTTGGTGGTGTTTCTCCTTGTCATTCTCGGATTTTGAAGACCGAAGAAGATTTCCTCTTAAATCCTTACCCGTTCTTCCAAAGAGGCATAGTTCAAGCTTGATGCCATCCTCTCATAATTGTTTTCAATTGCGAGAATTCTTTTCTTACCATCCGGAGCATTTCATGAGTTGTTTCCATTTCTTTCCTCCGAAGGCCATCATGTCATAATTCTTCATCCTCAGCTTGTAGCTATCGTTCTCCAAATCTTACTAGTGCATCATTCAAATACCCTTTAATCAGTTCATGATCTCTTTTCTTCTCATGTATTTAAATCCCCTCAAGTATCTTCACTCGTTTTCCAATTCTTCCCGGTGAATTGTGCCTTTGCTATGTTCATTTTCAATTCTTACGGTGGTTCATTCAAGATTTCTCTTCCTTCATTATTGTATCAATTCATTCATTCATTCGTTGTTTTCAAATCTTACCGGTGGTTCATTGAAGACCTTCTCAAGTTTGCGCCATATCTATCTTAATCCTTTCTACGGGAATAATTAGTATGCCAAATCCATTGCTTGTCATCAATTTAATTTGATGAAGGATAAGCATACAATAAATCTTATTCTTATTTCCTCGAGGTGATTCAATTCTTTTCTTCCGGAGATTGTTCATGATGAAGTAATTCTTGTTTCTAGTGTTTCATCTTTTCTTTATTCCAGAGTTCCAAGTTTTCTCGGTTATATCATCGCGAAGCTCCACCTAAATTATTGCAAGGCTTCACCTTGTGTTAACTTCTCTTCCTGTCTATCACCCTTTTATTACCAGAGTTCTTCATGGAGGCTCTACATGACAGTTCATCAAGGATTCTTTTCATTCTTCAATTGTTCTTCAAGATTTCTCTCGAAGTTATGATCCACCAAGATGTACTCAAAAATTAAACATGGTGCTCAACACATGTTTTGTTTTGAGGCGTTCAAGCATTCTTCATCTTGGATTCCAAAGTGCAATTCTTTCTACCTTATCTTTTGAGGTGGTGTTATATCATTCTTGACAATTTTCATTCATGTTTCATGATTCAACAGTTGTCAAGAATGAGGTAGTTAAACCCATCAACTCCTTCGAGCATGAGTTCTTCTCAATCCATCAATCTCTTCATTGGAGTTATCTTGGTATAGATTTCACCTAAAGCCTTTCCTAAGGAATGTTGCTATTTGTGGTGCTTATCAATGATCCAAGTTTTCTCCTATCCTCTCGGCGAAAGCAGTTTTCATCTCTTCGTTGATCTCAAGCAAGCAATTGTTTTAGTTAGTGGCCGGTTGTCACCTCATAATTTTGAGATGTGTTCCATAAGCCCACAACAAGCTTGTTCTTTTCGCTGTTGGTTTTCCAACAGTTCCGTTCTAACCTTCTTGGAAGGGTGCTTTCCAAGACCATTTGTGGCAGAAGTTGGCATTTTCTTCTCCGTTCTTTTATTCCAATGATCTATCTTCTTTTTGTTCTTCTAGAGGCATGGTGATGTTGCTCTCTTCACTAATCATCTCAAATTATGAGGATCGTGTTCTTTTCATGCTTATCCATTTAACCAGAGTGTTGTGTCATCTCTTCAAGTGCTTTTCATCTTATCAAGTTCTCCTTGTTCTTTCAGTCGGAGTGCTGCCCAAATTATATCAATCTTATTCCTTCTCTATCTAGTTTTAACCGGAGTGGTTTCAATATCTATCTTATCACTAAACCTCTTGGTTCTCGTTGTATCCCTTGTTCCTCTTTTCTAATGGAGTGTTTTCAACTTTGCTCATCTTCGTTGTTTTCTTCCTTTCTTTTTGCTCAACCTCTCAAGGTTCATGGTTTTCACTCGTTTGTCGAAGAAGCAATTTAGTTTATCTCTTATCTTCCTCTTCCTTTTCCCTCCGGTGCCATCTTAGATCTCGGGATGAGATCCTCTCGTAGTGGTGGAGTGTTGTAACGCCCCAGATACAACTTTCCATATTCGTAACTCCAACTCTTGCCTTTTCCGGAGATGTGATATTTTATTTTCTCTGTGGTTGGGTTTTTGTCTTCGTTTTGCATTTTGTCCATGTCATACATCTCATATCATAGCATCATGCGCATTGCATCGACATTGTTTTCTTAAAAACTTGCATCCGCTCGTAGTTCCCGCTCCTCGCTTCCCTCTCTGTTGCGTTCGTTGACCCTTTCGAGACTAACCGTGTTTTCGGTTTCCTCTTGTCAAACCACCTAACCTCTCTTAGACCCCCTCGCGTCCGCGCCCGAAACTTCCCCAAAACCGAACCGCATGGTCATGACTGATGGGTCCGGATCATCCCCAAGCATCCCTAAAACATCTGCGTTTATTTGTTGGACTCCACTAAGCCATTTATTTTCGACCGTCCGATGTCAATCGAAGGATCAGATTAGCCCCTAACCTAATCCTGGTGATATATATATATATATATATATATCATCCAACCCTAGATCCTAGGCGCCTTGTCCCATCCTTCCATTCCCTCCGCCGCCACCCGACCAACCCACTCTCTCCATCGGGGTCCCTCCCGATCCACCTACCTCTCCTCGATTTCAGCCACCGGCCAGTCACCACCGAACCTCCCCAACCAGCAGCTCCTTCTCGTCCCCGTCGCCGCTGCCTGCCTCGCCTCCTGTCGAGCGCCTCCCTCACCTGCGGCCTCCTCCTCGTCGCCCCAGCGCCAGCAGCAACCATCTCCCTCGCTAGAGCCCCGCAGGACCGTGCCCTTCCTCCATGCTCTTCCTTCCCTTTCTCCATTTCTTCTATTTCCCCCGCTCATCTCTCTCTCTCTGTTGCCTCCACAGGACACCATGGTCGGCCTCTTCTTTCGATCCGTCGCCGCACCTTCGTCTCCTACAAGCAGCAGCAGCCCCGCGCGCCTTCACCAAGTCTCACTTTCCTCCCTGTTCATTGCGCCACGGAAGCCACCAAGACCACCGCGCCAAGCCTCAAGTTCCACCGCCACTCCTTCGTCGGATCCGAACGGGACCGACCGGATCTGCTCGTCCTCGATTCCAGTCGCTGCGCCAAGTCTCTCGCCCCGCCTCTGCTTACCTGCTCCAAATCGAACGCCAAGCCGCCGCCCTGGAGCTTCTCCGCCGCCGGCGCCCTTCTCCAGCGTGCCCAAGTCCCGCATGAATGCCCGTCGACAGCGTCGCCTCGACCCTGCCTCTCCTCCCTGAGCACCTCGTCCCCAGCGCCGGCAAGTTCACCACTGCCAAGACCTTGCCTCTCTTGATCCGCCTCCCACTGCCGGGAATCGGTTCCCCTCGATCTCGCCCCGCCTCCAGTGGTCGTCCCACCGTCTACCGTCGTCGGAAACACTAGCGCCACCACCACCCGTCTTCCTAGAATGCACGCAGCCCCAAGTCCGACGCTCGCTCGTGCCCGTTGACTCTATCGTCCCGCGCCCTAGGCCACTTCTTGCGCCAAGCCCAGATCTGCCTGGCCTCCTCTCCACCGACCGGCCCAAGGCCGAGGGTGAGCAGCCCCCCTGGCCTTTCCTCTATTGGGCTAGTCAGATTCGGCCCATGCATGTTTTTTTCCTACTGCGAATTTAACATTATCCTGAGAACGCCTGTTTTACAGAAAAGTCCTTCTAGATCATGTATTTAATAACTCACAAACCGTGCATCAGATTAAAAAAATTTATATATGAAAAATGCTTAGAATTTCATCTAGTTTCATAATCTGCAACTTCCATCCATGTTTAAAATGTTTAAAATGCTGTTTGTTTAAATTTGCTTAAATGCCATGTTAAAACGATTTATTTCATAACTAAATAACCGTAGCTTGGTTTTAAATAAACTTTATATGTAAATGGGGTGGAAAAAATGCCTAGTTTAACATGGTGCACTTTATTTTCCTGTTTAACAACAATAAAAGATGTTTTTAGGGCAGAACAGTACCAAATCTAAAATATGCATATGTGGTTCTTCCGGAATTGTTGTTTGTTGTTCCGGCCTCGTTTAAACTTGCCTAAATAGTTAGTTTACTTATGCTTCACCTCTTGACATGTTTAACAACATTTAATATTGTTGGGTACATAAACGAGATTAAACTAAATATGTCAATGTGGTGTTTTGTGAATATGCAACTCATTGCATATGGAGCTCCATTTAACTTGTATGGTTTGTTGCATTTTGCCATGACATGCCTATTTAAACCGGACATGCATCATACTTGATTGTGCATCATGCTATGTTTTTGTGATGTTTGTTTACCATGTTGTTTGCTTCTTTCCGGTTTGCTTCTCTCGTTAGCTTCGGTTTCATTTCGGAGTTGTGAGGATTCGTTCGACTACGTCCGTTTGTCTCCTTCATGGACTCGTTCTTTTTCCTTGCGGGATTTCAGGCAAGATGGCCGCTACCCTGGATCTCACTACTATCATTGCTATGCTAGTTGCTTCGTTCTATCGCTTTGCTGCGCTACCTATCATTTGCTCTTCAAGCCTCCCAATTTGCCATGTCAGCCTCTAACCTTTTTCACCCTTCCTAGCAAACCGTTGCTTGGCTATGTTACCCCTTTCCTCAGCCCCTCTTATAGCGTTGTTAGTTGCAGGTGAAGTTGAAGATTGCTCCATGGTGGACAGGATTATGTTGGGATATCACAATATCTCTTATTTAATTAATCCATCTATATACTTGGTAAAGGGTGGAAGGCTCGGCCTTATGCCTGGTGTTTTGTTCCACTCTTGTCGCCCTAGTTTCCGTCATATCGGTATTATGTTCCTGGATTTTGTGTCCCTAACGCGGTTGGGTGATTTATGGGACCCCTTGACAGTTCGCTGTGAATAAAACTCCTCCAGCAAGGCCCAACCTTGGTTTTACCATTTGCCTCACCACCACCTACATTTCCCTTGGGAGTAATTAACCCAAGGGTCATCTTTATTTTAGCCCCCCCCCGGGCCAGTGCTTCTTTAAGTGCTGGTCCGAACTAGAGCCCTTTGAAGTGCCCCCTCAGGGAAACTTGAGGTCTGGTTTTAGTTGTACGGACTGCTCATCCAGTGTTGCCCTGAGAACAAGATATATGCAGCTCCTATCGGGATTGTCGGTGCATCGGGCGGTCTTGCTGGTCTTGTTTTATCATTGTCGAAATGTCTTGTAAACCGGGATTCCGAGTCTGATCGGGTCTTCCTGGGAGAAGGGATATTCTTCGTTGATCGCAAGAGCATATCATGGGCTAAGTTGGGACACCCCTGTAGGGTATGAACTTTCGAGAGTCGTGCCCGCGGTTAAGTGGCAGATGGGAATTTGTTAATGTCCGGTTGTAGATAACTTGACACCAGATACGAATTAAAACGCATCAACCGTGTGTGTAGCCGTGATGGTCTCTTTTCGGCGGAGTCCGGGAAGTGAACACGGTTTTGGGTTATGTTTGACGTAAGTAGGAGTTCATGATCACTTCTTGATCATTGCTAGCTTCACGACCGTTCCGTTTGCTCTCTTCTCGCTCTTATTTGCGTATGTTAGCCACCATATATGCTTAGTCGCTGCTGCAACCTCATCACTTTACCCCTTCCTTTCCCTTTAAGCTTTGCTAGTCTTGATACCCATGGTTATGGGATTGCTGAGTCCTCGTGGCTCATAGATTACTACAACAACAGTTGCAGGTACAGGCTATGTGATGATCATGACGCGAGAGCGATGTTTGCTTGTTTGGAGTTCGTCTTCTGCTTCTTATTCGATCTGGGGATAGGTTCTAGGTCGGCAGCTTGGGCTAGCAGGGAGGATGTTGTTTGAGTTTCTCTTTGTGTTTCATCCGTAGTCGGATGGTGCTCTTATGTAAGATGATGTTGTATTCGTGTGGCATTGTATGCCTTTTGTATGAACCCCCATCTATTATGTAATGTTGATGTAATGATACACCTTGCAAAAGCGTATCAATATGCGGTTCTATCCTTGGTGGGACCTTCGAGTCTCTTTAGGATGGTATCACATATTGGGTGTGACAGATATCTTGTTCCTTCAGACATCCAAACTATCCTGCCATCTGGATAGAAGTGTGCTATGGAGTAGAATTGCATAATGAGTTCATCATTCCAGTTGGTGAGCTTCTGCCCAACAAAATCTGCAACTCCACAAGCAATGAAACTGTCTTGCACTCCAGGATAGTGTTCTTCATTTTCCTTTATGTAGGTCCAGTCGACCCATCTCATATCACACACTATAGGCTTCTTGTCCAACAAGATTGTCTCATAGAAGTCCTGCTGCTCCTTGGTGTGGAACCTGTAATCTACAGCAGTCCTTCTCCTGGTGGCATATGGATCAGACAATCTCCATAGCCTCAACCCTGAGTCTTTCCTGATCTTCATGTTCTCAGCCACAGGATGAGCATCATTGTGGTCTGGAATCTTGGGTTTGAGCTTTCTTAGGACCTGCCCTTCTTCATCTTCCTCAGCAGCAACCTCAGGCATTGGGGACTTGTTCTTCTCAGCTACTGGTATACTCCTGGTATTTCTCTTTGGTGCAATCTTGGGCTTGGGGGCAGCTTTGGGTGCTTCTTTGGTCTTTGATGTTGCAGCCCCTGACTTTATTGCATCACCCGTAAGCTTCTGTGCCTTTGGTGCTGGTGCAGCAACCTCTTCTTCCTCTTTCATCATGGAAGGTTGACCAACAACTCTGGCCATGGTCTTCTTGACCCTTCCCTTCCTTTTCTTTCCTTCTACAGCTGGCTCTTCAGGCATCTCAGGTACTTTAGTTGATGCTCTGGCTTTAGACATTGGTTGTCTTCCTGCTGGCCTTTTGATTTTCATGCCTGGCTTTACTGCAGTTGAACTGAGCACCTTCTTGAGCACTACCTTCTTGGAAGTAGCCTCATCTTCTGCTGCCACATAGTCCTCATCCTCTAAGTCTAAGGTTCTCTTCCTTCTAGCTCTTGTGCCTGCTTTGGGCAAATTGCTTGGAGTGCTTCTGCTCCCTTCATCTGAAGTGCTTGAGGGACTAGTTCCCTCACTCATGTGAATCTGCTCTTCTTCCCTGTTTTGACTGTCACTATGGTCTGACATGTTGCAAATCATTGACTGCTGACCCTGTGAATAGTTATAGTTGAGACAGAGTGGATGAGCATCACAAAATGCAAATATTTTTGCAAAAAAATGATTTAAAAACTTAGTTTTAGTTTCCATAGAAAACATTTCGGATCTACCGATTTTCAAACTCGGTGATACCGAAGCAGTTTTGGAACCTAAACTAGTGATCTCGGTCAGACCGAGTCACAGTTTGGTGGCACCGAGACTGCTAGGGTTTCACAAAGTTCTAAAATCGGTCACACCGATTTGTAATTCTCGGTCGGACCGAGACTTACTAGTGCAATGGCATTAGCCAAATCGGTGGGACCGAGTTTTTCAACTCGGTGGGTCCGAGATGGTTTCGGCGGAAACCTAACCCTAAATTTTCGAATCACATCTATTCTAAGGATCACATTGGCTGGATAGGAGTGTTTCAATTGTGGCAAGATGCATTACAAACACAATGTGCTGAGAATCAGATGAGGAAAGCACTGTGGTTGAGTTCATGCCCTAGTTCGGCAGTGAACTCGCTACGGCAGCAACGGCGGAGACGAAATCCGTTGATGGCAGCGGAGACGAGCGATAGGAGGCGGCTGGCGACGAAGTCGACGATCCGTAGACCTAGTAGGCAGAGCGAGCTACGCGCAGGCGAAGGGGTTTGGAGGAATTTCCAAATTTTTGCCCGTGTCTATATATAGACCGACACTGTCGGTGTGACCGACTTGAACAACTCGGTGGCACCGAGATGCATAACTGTTAATAGTTACAGCAACTTGGTGTGACCGAAAAGTTCATATCGGTTGCACCGAGATTGAAAACCTAGATCGACTTAGTGATCTCGGTGGGACCAAAATGGAGGAATCGGTCAGACCGAGAATCACAAAGAAGTTTTGGAAGTTTAAGTCTATGATGAATCGGGGACTCCAAGTGCTCCTCACACAGAGTGGTTCGAATCTGACTTGATCAAATTTTGTGATGTAGCATGAATAGAGTTTGAGACGAGAAAAGCATAGATAGCTAGAGAAGGTTCTTAGGCATTATCATCCATCCACTTGGCCAAAGAAAAAGGAGACCAATCAATCAAAACAACAAGTGGATGTCCTTGAATGATTAAAATATGCAATCAGCATGCTCACACAATAAGGTGACAAATGAAATATGTGGCAAAGCATGCACAACCAATTCTAGCATCTATCAAACAATTGGCGATGACTAGGTCATCTATATATGAGTATATTGACTTAGGAGTCAAATGAGAACATTTGATCATAGGTCATACTCATCGTTTAAGCTCCAGTGGGGTTACCACTTTTACATAATGCATTGATGTGTTCACACCATTAGAGTTGCTTTGACTCAATTCTTAGAGTTAAGCTCCCCCTAGATGTGAGATCCCCCCTTAGAGGGATGAACTAACCTTGAGTTTTGTCGATGATGACTTCATGTAGGTGTTAAAGATGTGGATGCTCAATGTTGATGTAGATCTTTTGGAGCAATCCTTTGGAGTGAGTTGTACTTTCAATACCTAAACGGGTTAGTCCCACAAGGAACAAAACAAGAATATCCATAGACATAGAGTGATGCACACACAAGATGATGTCCATGAAATCAATTGGTTACCTTGTCCCTTGCCTTACCAACATGAGGGTTTGTGACTCCTTGAACTAGTGCAAGATGTGGAGGTTGATTGCACTTGTTCTTGCCATAAAGATATGAGTGAAGAATGTTGGCGGAGTCACCCTCAAGAACTCTCTAGTTCTTCTTCTTCAGGATCCACATCATCTTGATGGGAATCCTTGGAGTTGTAGTTGTACTTGATGAAGTAGAACTTGACGTAGTCTTGGGAACCCACTTGACCAAGGCCTTAGGTGCTTCTTCAAATGCATCAATCTCCTCTTGAAGCTTGTCCTTGTCTTTATGGTCTTGTGGTGGAAGATCATCTTGAGCTTGTGTTCCCTTGAAAGAAGTAGGATCATACTTCTCTTGTTGAGTAACAAACTTCGTCTTGGGGTATTGATCTTCTTCCCACTCAACTCCATTGGCATTGAACTTTCGTTCAAAACCAACACCTTGATTCTTCCGGTGCCTTCCTTGCTTGCGTACAATTTCCTTGAATTGCTTACTGTCGGCAAGGCTCTTGTATACACCTTTCTCTATAATTCCCTTCAATAAGCTATTTTCTTGCTCAAGTGTAACTTGGCTAAGAGAATCATTAGTGGAATCAAGAGAACTATTAGAAGCAACAATATTGGATTTAGCATAGTTATTGTTACTACTGGAGGAAGAATCTTTCTTGTTCTTGTTACTAGACTTGACTGGAGGCATGTAAGTAGATAAGAGTAAACGCTTGGCAATATAAGAAGAACTTTTCTTGCGAAGATCATCATTGATTTCCTTTAAGAACTCCTGCTCTTGCTCAAGATTGAGCTTTTCAAAGCGTAACTTCTCATGAGCCCTTAAAAGTTCTCGATGATTTTCGAAGATAGTTTCATGAGCTAACTTAAGAGTGTTTAGTTCTTTAGTTAGAAGCTCAATCTTCTCCTTATCATTGTCATTCATTTTATCTTGTTTAGCATGATTAATTGACGTTTCATCATAGTATTCATCACTAGAGTTGTCAATAAGTAAATCATCATCACCTAGCAAGTCATCTTCATCACTATTGAAATCAACATACTCGGGATGTGTTACCTTTGGACCTTTGGCCATGAAGCATCTTCCAATTCCTTCATTTGGTGAGTCAAATATGTCGTAGGAGTTGGTTGACACAAGTGCTAGACCGGCAACACCTTCATCTTGAGTATGTTCAGAGTCGAAGTGATAGCTTCTTTCGGAGTGATGTTCAGATTCGGAACCGGATACCCATTCACCAACATGAGCTTGATGTCTTCGTTTTGTGTAGCTCTTTGATGACTTGTCCTTCCTTTCCGAATATTTTCTTCTCCGTGAGGGTCTTCGTTCATAACGATCATCTCTACTCCTTCTCTCTCTTGGTGGTGATTCTTCTCTTCTACTTCTTCTTTTTGGAGAATCTTCTCTTCTTTTGTAGGGTGCCGTACACTCATTGGAACAGTGTCCGGGTCTCCCACAATTGTAGCAGTTGCGCTCTCGACTGGAAGATCTTTTGTCATTGTAGGACCTTGACTTAGAGCTTCTTTCTTTGCTTCTACTCTTGTAGAATTTCTTGAAATTTTTCACCATTAAGCTCAATTCTTCATTGAAGGTTTGTTTCTCACTTGATGATGTGGGGGCTTCACATGAGGCTTTGTAAGCTCCTTATCCTTGAGTGACATCTCATGAGCAACAATTCTACCAATGACCTCCGTTGGCTTGAGATTCTTGTAATTGGGCATCGTTTGAATCAATGTGCACACGGTATCATATTTTCCATCCAATGCTCTTAGGATCTTCTTGATGATGAATCTGTCGCTCATCTCTTCAGTCCCTAAGCCGGCAATCTCATTTGTGATAAGAGCAAGCCTAGAGTACATTTCAGCGACACCTTCACCATCCTTCATTTTGAACTTGTCAAGCTGACTTTGGAGCACATCCAACTTGGATTCCTTGACGGAGTCGGTACCTTCATGCATATCAATCAAAGTGTCCCAAATTTCCTTTGCATTCTCAAGACAGCTGATTTTGTTGAATTCTTCAGGGCACAATCCGTTGAAGATGATATCACAAGCTTGAGTGTTGTATTGCAGCATCTTCAATTCTTTCGCATTAGCTTCACGGTTCGGCTCTCTCCCATCAAATAATTCACCTTGCAAGCCAATACAAATAGTATCCCAAATGGCGGAGTTATGTCCGAGAATATGCATTTTCATCTTATGCTTCCAACTAGCAAAATTAGTTCCATCAAAGTAAGGAGCTCTACGGTGATAATTTCCCTCGCTAGATGCCATACTCTCCTAGGTTGTGAAACCAAGGCTATGACCACCAAAAGCTATGAAAATCAAAGCAAATGGAGACCAATGCTCTGATACCACTTGTAGGACCTCGAAGTATGTCTAGAGGGGGGTGATTAGACTACTTGACCAATTAAAAACTTAACCTTTTCCTAGTTTTAGAGTTTGACAGATTTTAGCAACTTTGGACAAGTCAAGCAATCATCACACAAATCAAGCAAGCATGCAAAGAGTATATAGGCAGCGGAAATTAAAGCATACAACTTGCAAGAAAGTAAAGGGAAGGGTTTGGAGGATTCAAACGCAGTTGGAGATACGGATGTTTTTGGCGTGGTTCTGATAGGTGGTGCTATCGTACATCCACATTGATGGAGACTTCAACCCACGAAGAGTAATGGTTGCGCGAGTCCACGGAGGGCTCCACCCAAGAAGGGTCCACGAAGAAGCAACCTTGTCTATCCCACCATGGCCGTCGCCCACGAAGGACTTGCCTCACTAGCGGTAGATCTTCATGAAGTAGGCGATCTCCTTGCCCTTACAAACTCCTTGGTTCAACTCCACAATCTTTGTCGGAGGCTCCCAAGTGACACCTAGCCAATCTAGGAGACACCACTCTCCAAGAAGTAACAAATGGTGTGTTGATGATGAACTCCTTGCTCTTGTGCTTCAAATGATAGTCTCCCCAACACTCAACTCTCTCTCATAGGATTTGGATCTGGTGGAAAGAAGATTTGAGTGGAAAGCAACTTGGGGAAGGCTAGAGATCAAGATTCATATGGTAGGAATGGAATATCTTGGCCTCAACACATGAGTAGGTGGTTCTCTCTCAGAACTGGTAAGTTGGAAGTGTAGGTTTGTTCTGATGGCTCTCTCTACAAATGAAGAGGAGGTGGAGGGGTATATATAGCCTCCACACAAACCGTTACACAAAATTTACCAATCTTGGTGGGACCGAATCAACAAACTCGGTCAGACCGATTTAGTAAACCTAGTGACTGTTAGGATTTTCGGTGGGACTGACATGCAACTCGGTAGGACCGATATGATTATGGTTAGGGCATAACATAATCTCGATGAGACCGATTACACAAACTCGGTAGGACCGATTTTGGTAATTAGCTAACCAGAGAGTTGGTCAGGTAAACTCGGTGGGACCGATTTGTTCTTTTCAGTGAGACCGAAATGTTACAAAAGGGAAACAGAGAGTTTACATTGCAATCTCAGTGGGACCGATCGCTCACTTCGGTTAGACCTAAACGCTACGAAGGGGATTACAATCCCATCTCGGTGAGACTGAGATCCCTATCGGTGAGACCGATTTGCCTAGGGTTTGTGGCAGTGGCTATGACATTTGAACTCGGTGGCGCCGGATAGAAAGAATTGGTGTGACCAATTTTCGCTTTAGGTTTAGGTCATATGTGGATGTGAGAAAGTAGTTGAGGGTTTTGGAGCATATCACTAAGCACGTGAAGCAAGAGGCTCATTAAGCAACACCTCATCCCTCCTTGATAGTATTGGCTTTTCCTATAGACTCAATGTGATCTTGGATAACTGAAATATAAAATGAAGAGTCTTGAGCTTTTGAGCTTGAGCCAATCCTTTGTCCTTGATATTTTGAGGGATCCACTTTCATCATCCATGCGATGCCATTCATTGAGCTTTCCTGAAATATATGTCTTGGAATAGCATTACCTCAATGAGCTATATGTTGTTATGAATTACCAAAACCACCTAGGGATAGTTGCACTTTCAATGGGCGGCCTGACGCAGCTCCACCTGCTGCTCCAGGGAAGCGCTCCAGGCTTGGAGCTCCCACGCGTGCTTCTCCGCAATCTCGCGCCGCTGGTCTGCTTCCCGAGCCTCCCCAATAGCTCGGGAGCAGGCCTCTCGCGAGGCGGTAAGAGCTGCTTCGGCCTTCGCATTGTCGAGCTCCCTCTGATGACGCGCGAGGCTGACAGCCACTTTCAGCTTGCACCGTTCTTCAATCAGCCGCAGGCCTTCCGCTTCAAGACACGCGTCCACATCTGCGAGCTCTCCACCGAGCTGGCCCATCGCGTCCATCGCCTTCCAGAGGAACCCCTGGCTAACAGTGTTGTGCTCTCGCGCTCGGCTGAGCACGTCGTTGATATCATCCTGGAGCGGTACGCCCCGTCTCGGCTAGGGGCTGGGGCTGGCGCCCCCATGATCGCCGAACGGGCTCCGCAAGGGACCCAGGCCGACGCAGATCCATCCCCAAAAGAAGAGCCAAGGGCTAATCTCAACCATTCGCCGTCCACGATCAGAGGGGGAGCCCTGGGGAGGCTGGTCGCGTCCCGCGCAAAGTCACGAAGGAAGGAAGGTAAGGGCGCAGACTCAAGACACTCAGCGGGCCGGATTGCTTCTTCGGCCGAACTCGCGCCAGGGGCGGCGCGCAAGCCCGAAATGCACAAGGCCAATGACAGAGGCGGGGCTGGAAGAACTCCCTTGGTAGACTCCACAGGCTTGGCAGGAGGGATCCTGAAGAGCCACAGTCAGGAAAGGAAGCAGCGATTGAAGAATTACAAGAGTGAGGTACTTACTCATCTATGGCAAAGTATTTCCTGTGCTTCAATGGTCGGAAGGGGCACCCACCGCCACTCTAAGACTCCTTCCTCTTGCGGAGGGCGTCGAAGTCCACGCGGAACCGGCCCAAGCACGCAACATGGGGACTAGCGTGCGGCGCGGATGAAGAAGCGCCCAGATGTCCAACCTCAGGGGCGCCAAGCTGGGAGGAGCGACCAGGCACCACTTCCTGATGACCTGCCCTGGCCTCAGGAATCACGGGTCGCGTCCCCCCATCGGCAACTGCCTCAGCATGGGCTTCGCGGGCTCCGGAGGATGACGCCTCAGGAGCCCCGTGTGGTGTCAGCACCACGACACCAGAGCCTCCAGCCTCATGCGATGCTTACCTCCCTGCACCCGCTCATGGGGCAAGATCGGTGTTGGCGGCGGGGAAGGGAGCCACGGCGATAGGATTCTCACGAGGCCCCACGAAGCCAGCTGGCGCAACCCCCATTCGTCGAAGTGAGGCATCTGCCTCGCGAAATCGGCCCCGCCCGAGTAGAGATACAGAAGGCTGCCCCCACGCCGAATGTCGCCCGGTGCAGGGTCGACTGCCAAGACCTCCAGCACCTTCGTCAGTGTTTCAGGTGCCAGCTCCGTCTCGTGGAGCCTCATGTGGTCCTGGTACCCGGTCAGGGCCCACATCGGTTGGGAGTGGCGCTGGAGAGGAGCAATGCGACACCGGAGGAACTCCTGCACCACCCGAGGCGCAGTCACGCCAAGCTCTCTCAACCTCCCAAGTCGGCTCCAGACGAAGGAGAGCCAGGGGCTCACGAGCTCCTCGTGGTCCCAGCCCAGATTGAGGATAGCAGGCCATGTCGGATGAGAGAGCAGGGGGCTGGGCACCCTGACATCCACATACAGCCACGGCATCCAGAACCCGCTCGTGGAAGGTGGAAGGCCAAAATCGATCCCTGAGGCGGCCGTCTCTGCCATGGCCAGGAAGCTCATGCACCCTGAGCACTGCGACGGGTCGGTCAGGTGCAAGGAGAAGAAGTGGCACAAGAGGGCAATGGAAGGAGCGATGGCCACCATGGCTTCACAGACAAAGGCAAAGACAACAAGAAGGGTAATGGATTGAGGATCAAGATGCATCATATGGATCTGATAGTGGGAAAGCACAACATTGAAGAAGGCGGAGAAAGGAGGAACCAGGCCAGCCCACACGGCATCAACGAAGAATTGAACCTCCGTGATGATCCTGTCGACGAAGGCATGGGATGCAGGCTAAGCCGTCGTCTTTTCGCACTCATTGAAGCTGGAGGCGCGTGCAGAGAGGACCTTGTCCAAGGCCTCCTGATTAAGCACCAGCGACTGGCCGACGGCAGGCTCGAATGCAGGAGGCGAGCTGGACAAGAGCACGAGCTCCTTCCCTTTCTCTTTGTTAGTTGGCGCCATGGCGATGGAAGGGGCGGAGCTCAAGTCAGATTGGAAGCGGAAACAAAGGTTCGAGGAAGAAGGGGGAACAGGAAGCACGCGGGCAGCAAAGAGGAAATAACTGTGTAAAGCTTCGTGGCTGCCTAGCCAGGCGAATATTGGGGGAGCATGGGGAAGTGGAGACGCCCACGTCCAATCAGTCGCCACGCGTCGACCAAGGCCGCATGCTGTTGGGGCCCGCGGCGCTCCGCACTTGCCCTTTGGCTTCGCTGCTAAGCCAAGTCCGAGCACGCCTTGGGCCCGGGGGCTACTGTCGGCGTCCTGGATATGGGGGTATCCAAACTTGCATGCTTGCGACCTACGGCGTGGCTCAGCAGTGGCTCGGTGCGGCCCGTCTTGATCCACCCAAGTTCAAGACCCTCGCGAGGGGCCAAGCCTCGTAGGGCGGACGATGCAAGGCCTCCTCAGGTGCGGCCTCACCAGGCAGGCTCGCGAGGAGGCAGAGAGATGAAGGCAAGAGGTACCTCGCGAGGTGCACATGACGCAAGCCATGACGATCTAGGCCAGGTTGGCGTCGACCAACACAGTGTCCTTGTTTCCTCTTTGGTGCAAAGGGGGCAAGCGCAGGCGCGGAGTACCGAGGCATCAAGCAAAGGTTTCCATATCGGTGCAACAAGACCAAGACCAGTAGGACGGCAGGACAGAGGTCACCATGGAGCCCAAGACGGCGTCATCGCCAGTACCTTTGGCAGCTGAAGACCACCTTTAGTCAGGATAGCATGTACTGGCTGTCCCCCTTCAAATCCCGCCATTCTGGAATCCCTTCCTGCTCAATATTTGGGAAGAGGACCAAGGCCTCTATAAATTGGACTAGCCACCACCGTAGCAAGAGGACGGCTCATCGATACGCAATTCATACACACCAGCTCAAGAACACCTCTCCTCGCGAGACTGTTCTTCCCCTTGTATTGTTCCTCATCAGCCCAAGAGGCAATCCACACACCACACATAGGAGTAAGGTATTACACCACAATTGTGGCCCGAACCTGTATAAACCTCGTGTCCCTTGTGTTGTCCATCTTGTTATCTTAGAATCGTGGCGAGGTTGTGGGCGTGGATCGGTAGGGAGAAGATCTTCGCGCGCACCCTAGAGTTCAAACCTTAAGGGTTTTGCCGGAACCCGATATCTGACACACACCCTCTCCTCCTTATTGGGGTTGGGGAAATTTTCAGCTATCACATCGTTGCCGATTGAGGCCAATCCCGCTCGAACGGAGAATAGATCTGCGAGGGGTAGATATCCCTGTGTCTGGAGTCGACTCAACTGAAGATGAGGCACCGAGCAGCTCTGCCAATCACCCTCTTGAGGGCCATGGGGGGCGAAGAAGAGCCTGGGGCGCTGGCCATGTTTGGAAGCTTTTTCGTGGCTAATCTTGGCATTTTTTCTGCGTGGTGTGGATGACACTTGGAGGATTTTACCTCTTTATATAGGCGCTGCCCCTGTGTGACTGGGTGTTTTATTTTTAATAAAAAATTGTGTACCGTTCGCATTCGCCCAGCACGTGGAGATCGAGGCGACATGGAAGGAGTCATAAAGGCGGAACAAGAGAGACAGGGCCGAACTATTATCCGCCCAGTATGTAGTGAAGAACCAACCTTGCAAAAGCTGAAGACTTAAGCCGGATACTTGAAAGTGCAACTATTCCTGGGTGGTTTTGGTAATGATTTACAGCATATAGCTCATTGAACTAATGCCATTTCAAGATAAATATTTCAGGAAAGTTCAATGATTGGCATGGCATGGATTAGGATTGTGGACCCCTCAAAATGCTAAGGACAAAAGATTGGCTCAAGCTTTATAGCTCAAGACTCTACATTTTCTATTTTAGTGATCCAAGATCACATTGAGTCTATAGGAAAGCCAATACTATTAAAAGGGGATGAGGTGTTGCATATTGGCTTGCTTGCTCAAAATGCTCAGTGATGTGCTCCAAAAGCCCTCAGCCACTTTCTCATATCCACATATGTCCCAAACCAAAAGTCAAACTCAGCCCCACCGATTTGATCCATCCGGCACCACCATGTTCAATTGACATAGCAACTGCCAGAAACCCTAGTCATTTTGGTCTCACCGATAGGGATCTCGGTCTCACCGAGATGGGATTGCAAACTCTCTGTTTCCCTTCGTAACTTTTCGGTCAAACCGAGATGAGCTATCGGTCCCACCAAGTCTGCAATGCAAACTCCCTGTTTCCTTTTCGTAAAAGTTCAGTCCCACCGAGACGAGCGAATCGGTCCCACCGAGTTTGCCTGACCAACTCTCTGGTTAGATTATTACCAAAGTCGGTCCAACCGAGTTTGTGTAATCGGTAAAAACAAGATTACGTTATGCCCTAACCCTAATGATATCGGTCCCACCGAGTTGACATGTCGGTCCCACCGAAATTGCCTAACAGTCACATTATGTACTGAATCGGTCTGACCGAGTTTTCTGATTCGGTCCCACCGAGTTTGGTATATTGTGTGTAATGGTTAGATTTTGTGTGGAGGCTATATATACCCCTCCACCCTCTCCTCATTCGTGGGGAAAAGCCATCAGAACGTTCCTACACTTCCAGCATTCATTTTCTGAGAAAGAGCCACCTACTCATGTGTTGAGACCAAGATATTCCATTCCTACCATATGAATCTTGATCTCTAGCCTTCCCCAAGTTGCTTTCCACTCAAATCAGCTTTCCACCAAATCCAATCCTATGAGAGTGAGTTGAGTGTTGGAGAGACTATCATTTGAAGCACAAGGGCAAGGAGTTCATCATCAACACACCATCTATTACCTTTTGGAGAGTGGTGTCTCCTAGATTGGTTAGGTGTCACTTGGGAGCCTCCGACAAGATTGTGGAGTTGAACCAAGGAGTTTGTAAGGGCAAGGAGATCGCCTACTTCGTGAAGATATACCCTAGTGAGGCAAGTCCTTCGTGGGCGATGGCCATGGTGGGATAGACAAGGTTGCTTCTTTGTGGACCCTTCGTGGGTGGAGCCCTTCGTGGACTCGCGCAACCGTTACCCTTCGTGGGTTGAAGTCTCCATCAACATGGATGTACGATAGCACCACCTATCGGAACCACGCAATAAATATCCGCATCTCCTATTGGGTTTGCACTCTCCAAACATATCCCTTTACATTCTTGCAAGTTACATTCTTTACTTTACGCTGCTCATATACTCTTTGCATGCTTGCTTGAATTGTGTTAAGATTGCTTGACTTGTACTAAATTGTTAAAATCTTCCAAGAACTAAAATTGGGAAAAGGTTAAGTTTTTATTTGGTCTAGTAGTCTAATCACCCCCCCCCCTCTAGACATACTTTCAATCCTACAATTGGTATGAGAGGTTTGGTCTCCATTTGCCTTGATTTCCATAGCTTTTGGTAATCATAGCCTTGGTTTCACAACCTAGGAGAGTATGGCATCTAGTGAGGGAAATTACCACCGTAGAGGTCCTTACTTTGATGGTACTAATTTCGCTAGTTGGAAGCATAAGATGAGAATGCATATTCTTGGACATAACCCCGCCATTTGGTCTATTGTGTGTATTGGCTTGCAAGGTGAATTCTTCGATGGGAGAGAACAGAACCGTGAAGCTACCGCGGAAGAGTTGAAGATGCTACAATACAATGCTCAAGCTTGTGATATCCTCTTCAACGGATTGTGCCCCGAAGAATTCAACAAGATCAGCCGCCTTGAGAATGCAAAGGAAATTTGGAATACTTTGATTGATATGCACGAAGGTACCGACTCCGTCAAGGAATCCAAATTGGATGTGCTTCAAAGTCAACTTGACAAGCTCAAAATGAAGGATGGTGAAGGTGTCGCTGAAATGTACTCTAGGCTTGCTCTCATCACAAATGAGATTTTCGGCTTAGGAAGTGAAGAGATGACCGATAAATTCATCATCAAGAAGATCCTAAGAGCCTTGGATGTAAAATATGATATCGTGTGCACATTGATCCAAATGATGCCCAATTACAAAGATCTCAAGCCAATAGAAGTCATTGGAAGAATTGTTGCTCATGAGATGTCAGTCTAGGATAAGGAAGAGCTTCACAACTAGTCAAGTGGTGCTTACAAAGCCTCATGTGATGCTCCTACATCATCAAGTGAGAAACAAACCTTCAGTGAGGAATTGAGCTTAATGGTGAAAAACTTCAACAAGTTCTACAAGAGTAGAAGCAAGGAAAGAAGCACCTAGTCAACGTCCTACAATGACAAAAGATCTTCGAGTCGTGAACATAATTGCTACAATTGTGGAAGACCCGGACACTACTCCAATGAGTGTACGGCTCCTTACAGAAGGAGAGAAGAGTCACCTAAAAGAAGAAGTAGAAGAGAAGAATCATCACCAAGAGAAAGAAGGAGTAGAGATGATCGTTATGAATGAAGAATCTCCCGGAGAAGCAAGGATTCGGAAAGGAAGGAGAAATCATCAAAGAGCTACACAAAGCGAAGACATCAAGCTCATGTTGGTGAATGGGTATCCGGCTCCGACTCGGACCATCACTCCGACTCCAAATATACTCAAGATGAAAGTGTTGCCGGTCTAGCACTTGTGTCAACCAACTCCTACGACATATTTGACTCACCAAATGAAGGAATTGGAGTATGCTTCATGGCTAAAGGCCCAAAGGTATCACACCCTGAGTATGTTGATTTCAATAGTGATGAAGATGACTTGTTAGGTGATGATGATTTACTTGTTGACAACTCTAGTGATGAATACAATGATGAAACGTCAATTAATCATGCTAATCAAGATAAAACGAATGACAATGATAAGGAGAAGATTGAGCATCTAACTAAAGAACTAAACACTCTTAAGTTAGCTCATGAAACTACCTTGGAAGATCATCGAGAACTTTTAAAGACTCATGAGAAGTTACGCTTTGAAAAGCTCAACCTTGAGCAAGAGCGTGAGTTTTTAAAGGCAATCAATGATGACCTTTGCAAGAAAAGTTCTTCTTACATTGCCAAGCATTTACTCTTATCTACTTAAATGCCTCAAGTAAAATCTAGCAACAAGAGTAAGAAAGATTCGTCTTCTTGTAGTAACAATAATCATGCTAAATCCAATGGTGTTGCTTCTAGTAGTTCTCTTGATTCCACTAATGATTCTCTTAGCCAAGTTACACTTGAGAAAGAAAATAGCTTATTGAAGGGAATTATAGAGAAGGGTGTCTACAAAAGTCTTGCCGGGAGTAAGCAATTCGAAGAAATTGTACGCAAGCAAGGAAGGCACCGAAAGAATCAAGGTGTTGGTTTTGAACGGAAGTTCAATGCCAATGGAATTGAGTGGGAAGAAGATCAATATCCCAAGACGAAGTTTGTTCCCCAACAAGAGAAGTATGATCCTACTTATTTTCAAGGGACACAAGCTCAAGATGATCTTCCGCCACAAGACTACAAGCAAAAAGGCAAGGACAAGCTTCAAGGGGAGATTGATGCATTTGAAGAACCTCCCAAGGCCTTGATCAAGTGGGTTCCCAAGACTACATCAAGTTCTACTTCATCAAGTTCCACTACAACCCACAGGATTCCCATCAAGATGATGTGGATTCCAAAGAAGAAGGACTAGAGAGTTCTTGAGGGAGACTCCGCCAACATTCTTCACTCATATCATTTTGGAAAGGACAAGTGCAACCAGCTTCCACATATTGCACTAGTTCAAGGAGTCACTAACCCTCTTGTTGGTAAGACAAGGGACAAGGTAACCTAATGCTTTCATGGACATCATCTTGTGTGTGCATCACTCTATGTCTATGGATATCCTCGTTTGTTCCTTGTGGGACTAACCCGTGTAGGTATTGAAAGTGCAACCCACTCCAATGGAATGCTCCAAATGATCTACAACAACATTGAGCATCCACATCTTCAACACCTACATGAAGTCATCATCGACAAAACCCAAGGTCAGTTCATCCCTCTTAGGGGGGTCTCACATCTAGGGGAGCTTTGCTCTAAAGAATTGAGCTAAAGAAACTCTAATGGTGTGAACACAACAATGCTTTATGTAAAAGTGGTAACCCCACTTGTGCTTAAACGATGAGTATGACCTATAATCAAATGTTCTCATTTGAGTCCTAAGTCAATATACTCATATATAGATGACCTAGTCATCATCAATTGTTTTATAGATGCTAGAATTGGTTGTGCATGCTTTGTCACATATTTCATTTGCCATTTTATTGTGTGAGCATGTTGGTTGCATATTTTACTCATTTAAGGACATACACTTGTTGTTTTGATTGTTTGGTTTCTTTTTCGTTTGCCAAGTGGATGGACAAGAATGCCTAAGAACCTTCTTTAACTATCTATGCTTTTCTCGTCTCAAACTCTATTCATGCTACATCACAAAGTTTGATTAAGTCAGATTTGAACCACTCTGTGTGAGGAGCACTCAGAGTCCCTGATTCGTCATAGACTTAAACTTAAAAAACCTCTTTGTGCATTTCGGTTTGACCGAGACATCCATTTCGGTAAAAACGAGTTCACTAAGTTGATCTAGGTTTTCATCTCGGTGCAACCGATTTGAGCACTTCGGTCACACCGAGTTGCAGCAACCGCTTGTGATTCTGCAATCTCGGTGCCACCAAGTTGTTCCACTTGGTCACACCGACAGGGTCGGGATATATACCCACAGGTGAGATTTTGGAAATTAATTCAAATCCTCTCAGCCCGCGTGTGTCCTGCTCTGCCTCCTCGGGTCTCCGGATCGTCTTCTCGCTGCCAACGACCTCAAGCCATGGATTCTGCCGCCGTCGCGGATTCTGCTCCGCCGTCACGGCCGTAGCGAACACTCGTCGTTCTAGGGTACGTGTTCGCCCCTCGTGCTATCTTTTTAACGCTAATTCCTAGCACAAGGACAATGCCATGTTTCTTGCCACGAATGAGATTAATCTATCCAGCTAAATCATCCTTAGGTCTAGATTGATTCGAAAATTTTAGGGTTAGCTCTCCGCAGAACTCATCTCGGACCGACCAAAATGTAGAAATCGGTCTCACCGATTCGGCTAAGGCCATTGCACATGCGCTTTTCGGTCTGACCGAAAATTGCAAATCGGTGTGACCGAGTTCAGGATTCTGTGAAACCCTAGCAATCTCGGTGCCATCAAACTATGACTCGGTCTAACCGAGTTCACTACTTTAGGTTCCAAGTGTTGCTTCGGTATCACCGAGTTTGTCAATTCGGCAGCTTCGAAATCATTTCTGTAGAGAACTAAAACTAATTTTTTTGACTCATTTGCTTTGCAAAATCTGTGTACTTTGTGATGCTCATCTACTCTACGTCATCTACAACCTATTCATAGGGTCTGCTGACAGTTTGCCTGCAAGATGTCTGACCAGAGTGACAGCCAGAATAGGTCTGAACAGCAAGAGCAGTTGAGTGAGGGCACTAGTCCCTCCGGTAGCTATGATGAGGCAGCAGGAGCACACCTAGTAACTTGCCCAAGGCGGATACTAGAGCAAGAAAGAAGAGAACTTCAGATTCATAGGATGAAGATTATGTTGCAGCCGAGGATGAGGCCATGATGTCTACTACACAACCTTCTTCTTGTAGACGTTTGTCGGCGTCCTGGGAACGGGGGTCCCCAGACTTGCCTACCTGCGGCGTGGCTCAAATCAAGCTCAACACCCTCGCGAGGGGCCACGCCTCACGGGGCAGATGACAGGAAGCTTCCTCAGGGGTAGCCTCATCAGGCTGGCTCGCGAGAAGGCGGAGAGATCAAGGCAGGGGTACCTCGTGAGGTGCCCGTGACGCAAGCCATGACGATCGAGGCCAGGCGGGCGCCAGGCGGGCGCCGGCCTGTGAAGTGTGCTTGTTTCCCATTTGGTGCAAAGGGAGGAAGCACATGCCAAGGCATCAGGCAAAGGCTACCATTTCGGTGCAACAAGACCAAGACCAGCGGGACAGTCGGAAGGAGGTCACCGTGGAGCCCAGGACAGCGTCATCGTCAGAGCCTTTGACAGGCAAGGACCGACTTTAGTCAGGATAAGTGTACAAGATGTTCCCCTTCAAAATGGCCAATTGTTGGCGCCCTTCCCGCTCAATATTTGGGAAGATGACTAGGGCCTCTTACTCTATATATAGGGCTACCCACAATAGTATAGAGGCATCTAGAATCAACCCCTCCAAAGGGACAACACCACCACAAGAACATCCCTCGCGAGGCTATTCTTCCCTTGTACTATTCATCATCAGTCCCAGAGGCAATCCACCACACCACAAACTAGAGTAGGGTATTACACCACAACGGTGGCCCGAACTAGTATAAACCTTGCGTCTCCTGTGTTTTTCATCATGTAGCCTAAATCCTTTGCGAGGCGACGAGACGCGAGTTGGTAGAGGAGAGATCTTCGCGCGCACCCCAGAGTTCGAACCTCAAGGGTCTGCCAGAACCCGCAATCCGACATTTGGCGCGCCAGGTAGGGGTGTGCCGGAATTGTGTCTTCCGCCATCTTGCGTTTCGTCGTCCGTCCCATCCATGTCTGACGCTCGTCGAGCCCGTGCCGACCACCGGGCTGCTCTTGCGGCCCATGTCACCCAGACGGCCCCCGTCGGCGGGCCTCCCCATCGTTCCCCGTCGCCAGCCGCCCACGCCGCCACCGGCCCGGCGGGGAACGAGCAACAGGCATCGTTGCTGCATCCCTCAGTGCGGCGGGAAGGCCGCACCGCTACCCCGTCGCTGACTCCAGTGGGCTCGTCATCGCACGCTCGTTGCGCTCCCGCGGACGCGCATGCCGTGTTGCTCCTGGCACGTGAGCTCCTGCACTACCACCCCATCGACGACCTCTACGACGAGTGGCTTTCCGGCATCACCGAGCTCGTCAGCGCCGCAGGGGGCTCCCCTGCACCGTCCCTCTCGCTGCATCGCCCTTCGCCCTGTGCAGGCAACGCAGCTCCGGAGGCGCCTCCACTGCCTCCCCCTCAAGAAGGCGCCCTGGCCCCAAGGCGCGCGGCCCATGGACGGGACCCGCCGCGTCTGGCACCCGCGCAGCAAGAAAAGAGCTGCCAAGAGATCCCTCGCCCTCAAGAAGCTGCTCACGTTCTCCCAGTACCGGCACGTCATGACCGCGCTCCTGCTCCAGCATGCCAAGACCCCGCGCTGCTCCTGGCGGCAGCGCGCGGAGACCTCCAAGATCAAGCCCTTCGTCACCAAAGGCCCCCTGTGGCCAGTGCAGGCTGTCGTGCCTTCACCGCCGAGCTGCGCAGTGTGGCCTGGCCGGGCAAGTTCAAGCCAGATCTGCCTCCATGCTACGACGGCACTGCTGACCCAGCGGAGTTCCTCCAGCTCTACGAGTTGGGCATCGAGGCGGCCAACGGGGATGAAAAAGTCATGGCGAACTGGTTTCCCATGGCGCTCAATGATGGCGCCCGTACATGGCTCCTCAACTTGCCTCCCAGCACGATCTCCTCTTGGGACGAGATGCGCACTTGCTTCATCGCCAACTTCCAGGGCACTCGTGACTGGCCCCCGGCCACGAGTAACTTGCGCCACATCAAGCAACAGTGAGGAGAGACTCTGCAAAAGTACATCCAATGCTTCAACAATGCCCGCCTCAAGATCCCCAGGGTGACTGAGGAGGCCATCATCTCAGCCTTCTCCGATGGCGTTCGAGACATCAAGATGAAGGAAGAGCTAGCAATCCATGAGGACCTATGCACCTCTCTGGAGCTGTTCAACTTGGCAACCAAGTGCGCCAGGGCCGAGGAAGGACGCCTCTCCTTCCTCGAGCTTCCAGCTGCTGATCCGGAGGAGAAGAAGCCCAATGTCAAGGACGTGAAGCGCAAAGGGGGAGTTGTGCTCGCAGCCGAGCCAGATACCAAGCGAGGCAGGGATCAGCTGGAGTCGTCCAAGGGCAGCTGGTACTACGTGTACCACGACCTCCACACTCACAACACCAACGAATGCTAGGAGCTCAGGGCTGTGCGAGATGAACGTATCGGCCGACGCCCCGAGTGCAACGATCGGGGCTATGGCCGAGGAGGAGGAAGAGGTGGAGGATGATGGGAAGACCGTGGCCCTCTCCAAGGGTGGCGTGAACGACCTCGCGAGGACCGCTGGCAGGACCAGCCTCGCGAGGGGGGTTGGAGGGATCAGCCTTGCGAGGATCGCCCGCAAGGCAATGCAGGCCTCCCTCCGCTGCCGCCACAACCAAGGAGGAACGAAGATCAGCATCACGACGAGGGAGCTGGGGGCTTCCAGGAGCCGCACGCAATTGCTTGCATCCTAAGCGGAGCTCAAGCCCCGGCCTCTCAGCGCATCTTCAAGCAGTTTGCTTGCGAGGTGAATGCAGTCCTCCCAAAAACCGAAGCCTCGCGCCCTCTCAGGTGGTCCACATGTGCCATCACATTCAGTTCGGTGGATCAACTCAAGTGTGCAGCAACAGCTGGTGTCCTCCCGATGCTCTGCTCTCTAGTTATTAGCAACGTGCAGGTCACGAGGACCCTCATCGATGCTGGAGCAGGACTCAATGTTCTGTCTATCGAGACTTTCAATAATCTCCAAGTGCCGTATGACCAGCTTCAGCCAACCAAGCCCTTCTTAGGAGTCACTGATGGTTCTACCACCCCGATAGGGCAGGTCCGCCTCCCTGTCACCTCCGGACAGCACAAAAACTACCGCACTGAGCTCATCGACTTCGACGTCGCCCACATTCGCCTGCCCTACAACGCCATCCTTGGATATCCGGCCCTAGCCAAGTTGATGGCGGTGACTCACCATGGCTACAATGTCCTCAAGAAGCCAGGAAGCGGTGGAGTCATCACAGTCCCCTGTGAGGAAAAGTATGCAGTGTGTTCTCTCGAGCGTGCCTTCCAAGCCGCGGCAATCGAAGACCCAGATCATAGGAGTGGGGGCCTTCCCGAGGCAGTCCCTAAGAAAAAGAAGACATCACCTGGTCCGAACCATTAGGAGGCAGGCACATCCAGGGGCGCCGCGCCAGGATCTGCGCCCGTCCAAGGGGCGCCTCCCTCTATCGCATAGGAAGGCGCGCCCGGCGCCTTCCTCGGGCAAGGCTCGGGAGCTCTCTCCTGGAGGGCCACCGACTTTGCCAAGGTCACGAGGGAGGCGCTCGGGCACCACTTGGAGGCATGTTTCAAAGCGCGTTTCCCTCAGGATGGTGTGAGGCAAGGAGGGCCAAACCCTTAGGAGTTCATCGCAAGAAACACTCAGGAGCTGCAGAAGTCAAGAATCATGCGTGGCAGCCGCCGCTTACCCGCCGTAGCTCCCCATCCAGGTGAGGATGGTGGGCTGCGCGTCTGCATTGACGTACCAGGGCTCAACCGAGCCGCATCTCAGGAGCGCCTCTGGCCCTCGCGCGTGGGACGTTGCGAGGGTCCACCCCACATCTACGTTTGCATGCCTCTTGCCCTGCCGAACGCGGTCGCTGCTCATCAGCGCTTGTTGAGGAGCATTCTGGAGGCTCAAGAGGTCAAGCATTGCGCAGTCCTGGCAGAGATGGAGATGGTCCTTGAAGAGCCGCCTACGCCCCTGGAGCCTCCCGAGGCTCTGGGCCCTGGGGGCTCGTGAGGATCGGCTTCCACACCATGCTCTGTCCACTACCTCAACATTCCTCCATCTCCAACGGTATCAGGTGACACCTTTCAAGTTCCATTTCAGCTGGGAGCGCCCCCAGGGCTGCATCATTCCCAGGCCGCGTGGGTCCGTCCCTGCAGCGTGTATCCCTTTTGTTCATGTCCTTAGGTTACCTTGTTGGGGGCGCCCCTCGGGCTGCATCATCCCCAAGCCGCTCGGGCCTGACCCAGTGGCGTGTATCGCTCTCGCACCCGTCTAAGTTAATCTAACCTTCCATGCTTAACCTGCCTGGCTTGATCGCCCGCTTGATTGACGCCGACCTTTGGAGCTGCTCTCCCTAGCACGACGCTTGTGCATGGGTCCATCCCTACAACATCGACAAACCTGAGTGGTAGAGCTCTGGCCGTGGCAGCCCTGCGGGGTGCCACCTCACCAGGCCCTCAGTGCCCTCATTACTCCCCCAGAGCAACCAGTGGCTGGCTGACGATTGTGATGGTGACTCTCGCTTTTCTCGTGATAAGTTTACAGGGCCTCTCTAAGGGACAGCATCGAGCGAGGCCTCCACGCCCCCTCTTCCTCTCTCACCCGCACAAACTGCTTGTGCGTTAAAGGGGGGGCGCCTGAGCATCGCAACTCACGGGCTCTTACTGGCCCTCCAGCCCTCACCTCCTGGCCTTGTCCACGACATCACGACCTGGCATACCAGCGACGGCTGAGCTCGCTCGAGGGACGGGACCCGAGGACGTAGAGCGCGAAGGGGAGTGCGGGGGGGAAGGAGGAGGCTCGCGAAGACCTCATTGGGCAACCCCTCAATTGCTGGTGCGCGGGCCTGGCGCAGCGCGGAGAAATGGCTTCAAGCTCCTGAGATAAGTCGCCCTCCGGAACTACGAGCTAACGCAACACCAACTTTGCACCTAAAGCGGCCCTGTAATGACGATGTTGCGCTCCTTTCTTACCGAGCGGCGGCTGCCTGAGCGCTAAAGGGGACCTCCCGAGCATCGCGCTTCGGGGGCTCTTACTCGACCTCAGGCCGCTCACCTCCTGGCCTTGTCCACGGCATCGCGACCTGGCATACCAGCGACGGCTGAAGCCTGCCTGGGGACTGGGACCTGTCAGCGCAGAGCACCAGGCCCTCATGAGGTTAGAAAGGAGGGACTAAGCTGAGACAGGACGAGCATCTCACACTACTTCGCGATTAGGATCATATTAACAAAAGAGACTACATACACTTTACAAGCCCCCGCAGGGTGTGTTCTTGGTTCCTTGCAGGGAACAAAAGACGCGAATCCTAAGGAGCCCTAACTACAGGAACCACCGTGGCAGACGGCATCATCAACAGCGGGCCACGTGGGGCCGACCACATCCAGATCGGCCGCGCCGACCGTCAGGCGCACCGGCTCTGCTTCGGGCACGGCGCGAGATCGGTGGCTCGTAGCTGTCGTCGCTCGTCTCCGGAGTCAACAGAAGTTTGGGGGAGTCGCTGGACCCTCCAGCCCGGCCGCTGCTGCCAGAGGAGCTGCTGGAGAGGCGGGCGGCAGGTCTGGTCCTCGCCGCTCTGGAGCTCCGGCCGCTGCCTCTGGGACAGCACTCCAGCCGGCGTCCTTCCTTGTTGAAGACCTTGAAAAACATCAGGGAGGCACCATCGTACTCCAGATGGATCATGAGGGTGCCCTCCGTTCGGCAGACCCCGGCGATCTTGCCTCAGCCACGGGTCATGAAGACCCTGCCAGGCGCGACGACTTCAACCTCCGCTTCGGTCGCGGGGGTGCGGCAGTCGGCATCCTGCAGCCAAAGCTCCCGAGGCCCCCTCGGCGGTATCTTGAAGGCGCAGGAAGCAGGAAGATGGATCCAGGAGCTCGGAGGAATGGCGGCGTCAAGCATGAGCTCGTGGGAGGAATCCGCGGCATGGACTCCAGGGGGGACGACGCGCACCGCCGTGATCCGTCGGCGACGCCGGTGACGTGGGCGGCGCCGCTCATCACCCTCTTCCCCAGGGCCCTCGGCCTGGGCATACAAGGGCAAAGGGTATCCAAGAGGAGGCCGCTCGTACCAAGGCCTCGACACCTCCTGCCGAGCACCCTCGTCTCGGCGGCAGGGGACCGGCCGCTTCTTCAGCGGAAGTGGGACAGGGCCCTCTCGGGGGGCCTTCCCTTTCTCTTCGGCCGAGAACCGGCGGATCGGCACCATTGTCGATGAGCTGAAGGAGGAGTGAAGAAAGGGAGGTGGAGTGGGGAAAGATAGACTGGAAAGACTCGCGCCACTCCATACTTGTAGCCGGAGGAGGCCAATCGTCGGCCTCCACGATCACAGGAAATCATGACCCGTTTTAGCATGCAGGGACTTGTCTTGTCGAATGGTTGCCGAGGCGTCGTGGGGAAGTGGAGACGCCCACGTCCAATCAACCTCCAGACGGCGCCCAAGGCCGCAGGCTATTGGGGCCCGCGGCGCTTCGCACTTGCCCCTTCGCTTCTCTGTTAGGCCAACTCCGGGCGCGCCTTGGGCAAGGGGGCTACTGTCGGCATCCTGGGAACGGGGGTCCCTAGACTTGCCTGCCTACGGCCTGCAGCGTGGCTCAAGCAATGGCCTAGTGCGGCCCATCTTCATCAACTCAAGCTCAAGACCCTCGCGAGGGGCCAAGCCTCGCGGGGCGGACAACAGGAAGCTTCCTCAGGGGTAGCCTCGTCAGGCTGGCTCGCGAGGAGGCGGAGAGATCAAGGGAGGGGTACCTCGTGAGGTGCCCGTGACGCAAGCCATGACGATCGAGGCCAGGCTGGCGCCAGGCGGGCGCCGGCCTACGCAGTGTCCTTGTTTCCCCTTTGGTGCAAAGAGGGCAAGCACAGGCCAAGGCATCAGGCAAAGGCTACCATTTCGGTGCAACAAGACCAAGACCAGCGGGACGGTCAGAAGGAGGTCACCGTGGAGCCCAGGACGGCGTCATCGTCAGAGCCTTTGACAGGCGAGGACCGACTTTAGTCAGGATAAGTGTACTAGATGTTCGCCTTCGAAATGGCCAATTGTTGGCCCCCTTCCCGCTCAATATTTGGGAAGAGGACCAGGGCTTCTTACTCTATATATAGGGCTAGCCACCATAGTATAGAGGCATCTGGAATCAACCCCTCCAAAGGGACAACACCACCACAAGAACATCCCTCGCGAGGTTGTTCTTCCCTTGTACTATTCATCATCAGCCCCAGAGGCAATCCACCACACCACAAACTAGAGTAGGGTATTACACCACAACGGTGGCCCGAACTAGTATAAACCTTGCATCTCCTGTGTTGTTCATCGTGTAGCCTAGATCCTTTGTGAGGCGACAAGACGCGAGTTGGTAGAGGAGAGATCTTCGCGCGGACCCCAGAGTTCGAACCTCAAGGGTTTGCCGGAACCCGCAATCCGACAACATTGTTGGGCCTCCAAGTGCAGAGGTTTGTAGGACAGTAGCAATTTTCCCTCAAGTGGATGACCTAAGGTTTGTCAATCCGTGGGAGGCGTAGGATGAAGATGGTCTCTCTCAAGCAACCCTGCAACCAAATAACAAAGAGTGTCTTGTGTCCCCAACACGCCCAATACAATGGTAAATTGTATAGGTGCACTAGTTCGCTGAAGAGATGGTGATACAAGTGCAATATGGATGGTAGATAAAGGTATTTGTAATCTGAAATTATAAAAACAGCAAGGTAACTAACGATAAAAGTGGGCGTAAATGGTATTGCAATGGTAGGAAACAAGGCCTAAGGTTCATACTTTCACTAGTGCAAGTTCTCTCAACAATAATAACATACTTGGAACACATAACAATCCCTCAACATGTAACAAAGAGTCACTCCAAAGCCACTAATAGCGGAGAACAAACGAAGAGATCATGGTAGGGTATGAAACCATCTCAAAGTTATCCTCTCTGTTCTATCTATTCAAGAGTTCGTAGTAAAATAACATGAAGCTATTCTTTCTGTCAATCTATCATAGAGTTCATACTTGAATAACACCTTAAGACACAAATCAACCAAAACCCTAATGTCACCTAGATACTCCATTTTCACCTCAAGTATCCGTGGGCATGATTATATGATATGCATCACACAATCTCAGATTCATCTATTCAACCAACACAAAGTACTTCAAAGAGTGCCCCAAAGTTTCTACTGGAGAGTCAAGACAAAAACGTGTGCCAGCCCCTATGCATAGGTTCATGAGCGGAACCCGCAAGTTGATCACCAAAACATACATCAAGTGGATCATGTGATATCCCATTGTCACCACAGATAAGCACGGCAAGACATACATCAAGTGTTCTCAAATCCTTAAAGACTCAATCCGACAAGATAACTTCAAAGGGAAAACTCAATACATCACAAGAGAGTAGAGGGGGAGAAACATCATAGGATCCAACTATAATAGCAAAACTCGCGATACATCAAGATCGTGCCAAATCAAGAACACAAGAGAGAGAGAGAGATCAAACACATAGCTACTGGTACATACCCTCGGCCCTGAGGGTGAACTACTCCCTCCTTGTCATGGAGAGCGTCGGGATGATGAAGATGGCCACCGTGAGGGATCCCCCCCTCCGGCAGGGTGCCAGAACAGGGTCCCGATTGGGTTTTGGTGGCTACAGAGGCTTGCGGCAGCGGAACTCCTAACCTATCTTCCCCGTCGATGTTTTTAGGGTATATGGGATTATATAGGTGAAAGAAGTCGGTCGGGGGGTGCTCGAGGGGCCCAGGAGACAGGGGGCGCGCCTAGTAGGGGGGTGCGCCCCCCACCCTCATGGGTTCCTCGAAGACTCTCTGACGTGAACTCCATGTCTCCTGGGTCATGTTCGTTCCAAAAATAAGTTTCCCGAAGGTTTCATTCCGTTTGGACTCCGTTTGATATTCCTTTTCTTCGAAACACTGAAATAGGCAAGAAAACAGCAATATGGGCTAGGCCTCCGGTTAATAGGCTAGTCCCAAAAGTAATATAAAAGTGTATAATAAAGCCCATAATCATTCAAAACAGATAATAATATAGCATGAATGCTTCATAAATTATAGATACGTTGGAGACGTATCAGCATCCCCAAGCTTAATTCCTGCTCGTTCTCGAGTAGGTAAATAATAAAAGAAAGAATTTATGAAGTGTGAATGCTAGCAGGTGCATAAGTTTGATCAATGATAATTTCAATCACCTTTTCTAGCATGTTTATATGTCATAACAGTAGTTCATCTCATAAAACTTCTCAAGATCAAGTAATAAGCAATTCACATGTTAAAGCATATAGCATAAACTTTCTTGAAAACTAGCAAACTTCATTCTCAGTCATCGAACAATTGCAATCCATCTTATTTTCAGGAAGGGTCTATGTCAGAGCTTTAATTTAGAAAACTCCACATAGTCAACTATCATACAGTCTTCTACAATTGCTAACACTCACGCAATACTTGTGGTTATGGAGTTTTAATCGGACACTGAGAAAGATAGGGGCTTATAGTGTTGCCTCCCAATGTATTCACCTTTGGGTGATGTCAACAATAATAGTTCATGCTAACTTACATCCAATTGGATATATATATCAGGATCTTTCCAGCACGAGGTGCTTGCCAAAGGATAAAATGAAAAAGGGAAAGGTGAAGATCACCTTGACTCTTTCATAAAGTAAAAGACATAAAGTAAAAGATAGGCCCTTCACAGAGGAAAGCAGGGATTTGCAGAGGTGCCAGAGCTCGATTTTAAAATAGAGATAAATAATTTTGAGAGGTATGATCTCATTGTCAACATAACAACCAAGAGTTCCCAATATCTTCCATACTACATACCTTATAGGCGGTTCCCAAACAAAATGGTAAAGATTTTACTCCCCCTCCACCAACAATCACACTCCACAGCCATCCAAAACAATGGGGTGTCGTCCATACCAACAACAGTCCTGGGGGAGTTTTGTTTGCAATTATTTTTTATTTGATTTTGATCTTTTTGATCAAGGGACTGGGCATCCCGGTTACCAGCCATTTTTCTCGTGAATGATGAGCGGAGTCCACTCATCTTGAGAATAACCCACCTAGCATGGAAGATACTGACAGCCCCTAGTCGCTACATGAGCGATTCAGGCATACAAAACATATTATTATTTGAAGGTTTAGTGTTTGGCACATGCAAATTTACTTGGAATGGCAGGTAAATACCGCATATAGGTAGGTATGGTGGACACTCATGGCAAAAACTAGGTTTAAGGATATTGGAAGCACAAGTAGTATCTCTACTTGGTGCATGGAATTTTGGCTAGCATGAAGGGAAAAGGCAAGCTCAACATGTTTGAATGATCCATGACAATATACTTTAACTGAGATGTGAGAAAACATAACCCATTACATTGTCTTCCTTGTTCAACATCAACTCTTTAGCATGTCATACTTAATGAGTGCTCACAATTACAAAAGATTTCCATGATAATATACTTACATGTGAAATCTCTCTTGCTTCAATATTCTTTCATGAATTGTTCAAATGAGCAACACAATGCTTGCTAACCTTAAATAAATTTACTACCTCTACTTCTTAGATGTGAAGTCATTACTCCCCATGGGATAAGCATATGAAACATATATAATTTCAGATTTATGACAGTCAACTCATACAACCATTTAATCATAGGATATAAGTGAAGCACAAGAGTAAATGACAAACTACTCCAAAAAGATATAAGTGAAGATCATTGAGTAGTTAAATAATTATGTAAATAAGTGAAGACTCTCTCTCATTTAAGAATTTAAGATCTTGGTATTTTATTCAAGCATCAAGAAAAACAAACAATATGACATTGCAAGGATAGCACAACTCATGTGAAGAAGCAAAAACTTAGGTTCAACCGATACTAACCGATAATTGTTGAAGAAGAAAGGTGGGATGCCTACCAGGGCATCCCCAAGCTTAGATGCTTGAGACTTCTTGAAATATTATCTTGGGGTGCCTTGGGCATACCCAAGCTTGAACTTTTGTGTCTCCTTAATTCCTCTCATATCATGGTTTCTCTATTTCTCAAAAACTTCATCCACACCAAACTCAACAAGAACTCATGAGATAAGTTAGTATAAAACAATGCAAAAACTTTATCATTTTCTACTGTAACAAATTACTAACATTATTATTAAACATTGCATACTAAATGTCTCTACATATTTAATACTCCTATCTTCAAATAGAATCATTAAACAGGCAAACATATACAAACAATGCAAACATAACAGCAATCTGCCAAAACAGTATAGTATGTAAGGAATGCAAGATTCATCATACTTCCCTAACTCCAAAAATTATAAGAAAAGTACTAAGCTGTATAAGATTTATCAGACCTCATTATGAAAAAAGATTCAACATTATATCACTCTCTGACTTTTCTAGGGAATTTTTGCAACAGCGGTAAACTTTCTGTTTTGAAACAGCAACATGTATACTTGCAAAATAAGCATGGTAAAGGCTGTCCAAGACATTTTTATTGAAAATATAGATACAAAACATCATTCTAAATAAAATCAAGCAAATACTAACAAAATAAAATGACGCTCCAAGCAAAACACATATCATGTGGTAAATAAAAATATAGCTCCAAGTAAAGTTACCGATGAACGAAGACGAAAAAGGGGATGCCTTCCGGGGCATCCCCAAGCTTAGGCTCTTGGTTGTCCTTGGATATTACCTTGGGGTTCCTTTGGCATCCCCAAGCTTAGGCTTTTACCACTTCTTATTCCATAGTCCATCGAATCTTTACCCAAAACTTGAAAAGTTCACAACACGAAACTCAAAACAAAACTCGTAAGCTCCATTAATATAAGAAAATAAATCACCACTTAGGTGCTGTTGTGAACTCATTCTTAATTTATTGGTGTTAAACCTACTGTATTACAACTTCTCTATGGTTCATACCCTTCGATAATACTCAAAGATTCATCAAAATAAGCAAACAACACATAGGAAACAGAATCTGTCAAAAACAGAATAGTCTGTAGTAATATGTACCAAACATATACTTCTGGAACTCCAAAAATTCTGAAATATACTGGTGGACATGAGTAATTTGTCTATTAATCATCTGCAGAAAGAATCAACCTAAAAGCACTCTCCAGTAAACAATGGCAGCTAATCTCGTGAGCGCTAAAGTTTCTGTTTTTTACAGCATGATCATAAAGACTTCACCCAATTCTTCCCAAAGGTTCTACTTGGCACTTTATTGAAAAAAAGCTATAAAACATGATTACTACAGTATCATAATCATGTGGACACACAAAAACAGTAAGGGTAAATATTGGGTTGTCTCCCAACAAGCGCTTTTCTTTAATTCCTTTCTAGCTAGGCATGATGATTTCAATGATGCTCACATAAAAGATAAGAATTGAAACATAAAGAGAGCATCATGAAGAATATGACTAACACATTTAAGTCTAACCCACTTCCTATGCATAGGGATTTTGTGAGCAAACAACTTGTGGGAACAATAATCAACTAGCATAGGAAGGCAAAACAAGCATAACTTTAAAATTTTAAGCACATAGAGAGGAAACTTGATATTATTGCAATTCCTACAAGCATATGTTCCTCCCTCATAATAATTTTCAGTAGCATCATGAATGAATTCAACAATATAACCAGCACCTAAAGCATTCTTTTCATGATCTACAAGCATAGAAAATTTATTACTCTCCACATAAGCAAAATTCTTCTCATTCGGAATGGTGGGAGTATCATAAGAGACTTGAATACTATAAATTGTTTCCACATTAAAAGAGTAATGTTCAGAAAAAGGGTAACCATAATCATGACAAGTTTTATAGATATAATCATCACTACTTTTTATAGCATAAGTTTCATCACAATAATCATCATAAGTAGCAACTTTGTTCTCATCATAATCGATTGAAACCTCTTCCAAGATAGTGGAATCATCACCAAATAAAGTTGACACTCTTCCAAATCCACTTTCATATTCATAACAATAAGATTCAACATCATCCAAAATAATGGGATCATTACTTCCTAAAGTTGACACTCTTCCCAACCCACTTTCATTAATATAATCATCATAGGTAAGAGGCATGCTATCATCATAACAACTTTGCATATCAAAACTTGGGAGACTAAAAATATCATCTTCATTAAACGTAGCTTCCCCAAGTTTGGGACAAACATTAATTTCAGCAAATATATTCTCAAATATGTCATCCTCATCAAACATAGCATCCCCAAGCTTGGGCCTTTTCATATCATACGCATAATCATTCTCATCATTAATAGTATGGATAGCACCAATAGTATAGCAATTATCATCATCACAATGAGTAGTAGGAGCAACATCATTTGGGAGGGATACATTTTTACCTTTGTTGCTCATTATTTTCTTTTTCTTCTTCACATTATGTGTGGGTTCAACCTTCTTTATTGATGGGATTGGTTGAATAGAAAGCTCCTCCTCGTTACTTGATTCATCATAAGAAATAATAGGAGGAGATTGGGAAGTCTCTTCCCTTTCATTAGTATTCTCATCATCTTATATTTGCTTTATTTTCTTTATGTAATTGGCAATATAAGGATTTTCAATGCAATTCACCGCACAATACAAATAAATCTTCTCTAGATCAAAATCAAGGAATCTATCAAGATTAAATTTAGGAATACCCTCAATTATACGTTTCATTTCTTCATACCCCAAAAGAAGACTAAGCTCTTTATGATGCTCTAGGGTAATCAAATTATCACAATTTTTGGATACGATTTGGTCATGAAACAATTTGCATTGGAGATTTAAATGACCACGTTCATTGCAAGGTCACAAGGAGCGCGAAAAATATTGAATTTTTCAGCACAAACATCAAGACTTTCTTGCAACAATTTAGTTTCTAAATGCTTATGCCTCTTGAAATATCTATTTTCCCTATTTGGTGTGTACTTGCAAACTCGATGTATTCCACAAAAATCGACATGTTTATAAGAGACATTTTCATCATAACTAGTGCAATCATCATTAGTACTATGGATATTCAAAGAGTTCATACTAACAAAATTGCAATCATGCTCATCATTCAAAGATTTAGTGCAAAACATTTTATAGATTTCTTATTCTAGCACTTGAGCACAATTTTCCTTACCATCATTCTCATGAAATATATTAAAAGGATGAAGCGTATGAGACAAACTCAATTCCATTTTTTTGTAGTTTTCTTTTATAAACTAAACTAATGATAAAACAAGAAACAAAAAGATTCGATTGCAAGATCTAAAGATATACCTTCAAGCACTAACCTCCCCGGCAACGGCGCCAGAAAAGAGCTTGATGTCTACTACACAACCTTCTTCTTGTAGACGTTGTTGGGCCTCCAAGTGCAGAGGTTTGTAGGACAGTAGCAAATTTCCCTCAAGTGGATGACCTAAGGTTTATCAATCCGTGGGAGGCGTAGGATGAAGATGGTCTCTCTCAAGCAACCCTGCAACCAAATAACAAAGAGTCTCTTGTGTCCCAAACACACCCAATACAATGGTAAATTGTATAGGTGCACTAGTTCGGCAAAGAGATGGTGATACAAGTGCAATATGGTTGGTAGATAAAGGTATTTGTAATCTGAAATTATAAAAACAGCAAGGTAACTAATGATAAAAGTGAGCGTAAACGGTATTGCAATGGTAGGAAACAAGGCCTAAGGTTCATACTTTCACTAGTGCAAGTTCTCTCAACAATAATAACATACTTGGATCACATAACAATCCCTCAACATGTAACAAAGAGTCACTCCAAAGCCACTAATAGCAGAGAACAAACGAAGAGATCATGGAAGGGTACGAAACCACCTAAAAGATATCCTCTCTGTTCTATCTATTCAAGAGTGCGTAGTAAAATAACATGAAGCTATTCTTTCCGTCAATCTATCATAGAGTTCATACTTGAATAACACCTTAAGACACAAATCAACCAAAACCCTAATGTCACCTAGATACTCCATTGTCACCTCAAGTATCCGTGGGCATGATTATACGATATGCATCACACAATCTCAGATTCATCTATTCAACCAACACAAAGTACTTCAAAGAGTGCCCCGAAGTTTCTACCCGAGATTCAAGACGAAAACGTGTGCCAACCCCTATGCATAGGTTCATGGGCGGAACCCGCAAGTTGATCACCAAAACATACATCAAGTGGATCACGTGATATCCCATTGTCACCACAGATAAGCACGACAAGACATACATCAAGTGTTCTCAAATCCATAAAGACTCAATCCGACAAGATAACTTCAAAGGGAAAACTCAATTCATCACAAGAGAGTAGAGGGGGGAGAAACATCATAGGATCCAACTATAATAGCAAAGCTCACGATACATCAAGATCATGCCAAATCAAGAACACGAGAGAGAGAGAGAGAGAGATCAAACGCATAGCTACTGGTACATACCCTCAGCCCCGAGGGTGAACTACTCCCTCCTCGTCATGGAGAGCGCCGGGATGATGAAGATGGCCGCCGGTGAGGGATCCCCCCCTCCGGCAGGGTGCCGGAACAGGGTCCCGATTGGGTTTTGGTGGCTACAGAGGCTTGCGGCGGCGGAACTCCTGATCTATCTTCCCCCTCGATGTTTTTAGGGTATATGGGATTATATAGGTGAAAGAAGTCGGTTGGGGGGTGCTCAAGGGGACCAGAAACAGGGGCGTGCCCAATTGGGGGGCGTGCTGAAGAAAGAGTTTGGCACTGCTGCTTCAACAAAGCCAGGCATGAACAGAAAGGCTCCAGCAAAAAGAGTTCCTATGTCAAAGTCCAGAGCCTCCACTCAAGAAACTTTGGGATCTGAACCCAAAGAGGCTGCTGCGGAAGGGAAGAAGTGGAAAGAGAGGGTCAAGAAGACCACTGCCAGGATCATTGGCAAACCCTCCATGATGAGAGATTCTAATAATGACGAGGAAGAGGATGTTGCTCCAGCACCTAAGGCAGAAAAGCTAATGGGAGATGCTATTAAGTCGGGGGCTGCTGCTAAGCCCAAATTTGCTCCCAAAGCTGCTGCTATAGCCACCAAGACTGCACCCAAGAGGAGTACAAGAAATATTCCTGCTGAGGAGAAGAACAAGGCCCCAGTGCCTGAAGTGGAAGAAGAAGAAGCTGAAGCCCAAGTGCTTAGGAAGCTCAATCCAAAGATTCCAGACCACAATGATACACATCCTGTAGCAGAGGACATGAGGATCAGGAAGGATGCAGGTCTAAGACTTTGGAGGAAGAATGATCCATATGCTATAAGGAGGAGAACTCATGTGGATTACAGGTTCCACACTAAGGAATAGCAAGATTTCTATGAGACAATTCTGCTTGACAAGAAGCCCATAGTGTGTGACATGAGATGGGTTGACTGTACATATATTAGAGAAAATGAAGATCACTTCCCAGGAGTGTATGACAGTTTCAAGGCTTGTGAAGTGGACAAGTTTGTCGGCCAGAAGCTCACTCAGTGGAATGATGAGCTGATCATGCAATTCTACTCCACTGGTCATTTCTATCTAGATGGTAGAATTGTATGGATATCAGAGGGTACAAGGTACCAGTCTACAGTTGATGAATGTGTTAAATTGATCAATGCCCCAGCAGCTCATGAGGATGACTTGGATGTATATGCCAAGAAGAAGAAAGACAACAACTCTATGGCCAGCATGTACAAGGAAATTCCTAATGCTGATCTAGAAATTCACATGTTTTGTTCAGTGAAGCACTTGTTGTCAGGACTACCTACAATCAATACCATTCTGGGGCACACTCTTTTGCCAAAATATGGAGATCACAGAATGATAAGAGGACATTCTATCAACTTGTTGCACATATTTGATGTCCCTCAAAAGTTCAAGGTGATGAGTTTGATTGTTGAAACAATCAAGAGGACAGTTGCAGATCAGAAGAGGTCTTGTGGGTATGCTCCACAAATTCAAGTGCTCATCAACTCCAAGATGGACACAGGAACTTATTTGTTGGACAAGGAGCATTTACCCCTTAGGCCAGATTTTGAGGATAACATTGTTGTTATGGATGAGGAAGACCCTTCCTCAGTGCAAGCACATGAGAAGAGAGAGCAGGCAAGGGCAGAGAAAGCTGCAAAGATGCCAAGTGCTGAAGAGGCATCTCAGGTGTTCTTGAAGAGTAAGCAAGATGAACTTGGATATCTGGTCCAATCCACCTTGAGGATTGAGAAGGGCTTGGCCACCCTGACTCAAAATCAGGAGAGCTTGGAGAGGATCTTTGAGTAGAAATTCTATGATCTTGATGTCAAAGTAACTGAGATTCAGTCAGTGGTTGAGCAAATTTAGGAGGAAGTGGAGGAGAATAAAGGCATGTATACTACAGATGCTTTCACAAGAGTGCCAAGAAGTCAGAGGTCTGCTGAAGTGCATGTTCCAGATACAAGAGCTACTACATCTGCACCAGCAGCCACAGCTTCAGTGCCACCAGCTCCAGCTACTTCAACAGAAGCTTTCGTCCTTGGAGTCATATCTACACCACCTCATGAAGACCAAGCCTGAGAGATGCATAGCACTATGCATATTTTTAAATTTTTGGTAACTTGTTGCCAAAGGGAGAGAAATATGTATAGATCATAGACTTCGAGAGAGAGAGAGAGAGTGTGTTGTTTTGTCTCTCTTTGCACTTTATTTGCTTGATACTTCAGTGTGTGTTTGCTTGATACATTGTGCCTTTTGTGAGATACTTGGATGATCCTGTGTTTGATCATATGCTACCTTAATGTGTGCTTGAATGATATTATCTCTTATATCCATATATGATCATTCACTTTGCTTGGTGATGAGTGCATGTTTTCAATTGTTATCATTTTGAGCGCTCCACCAAGATGTATGTGACATGGAAGAGTGACCCATAATCCTAACACAGTGTGCATTTGCAGTCCAAATCAAATTTAAATAATGCACAAATTTAGGGGGAGCTCTTGCTTATCACATACTTCTCAAAGCGACGATGTATTTCAATCTTATTATCATTTGTCGAAGCTTTGATTTATATGTTGTCATCAATTACCAAAAAGGGGGAGATTGAAAGTTCAACTATCCCTGGGTGGTTTTGGTAATGATTTACAACATATAGCTCATTGAACTAATGCCATTTCAAGATAAATATTTCAGGAAAGTTCAATGATTGGCATGGCATGGATTAGTATTGTGGACCCCTCAAAATGCTAAGGACAAAAGATTGGCTCAAACTTTAAAGCTCAAGACTCTACATTTTCTATTTTAGTGATCCAAGATTACATTGAGTCTATAGGAAAGTCAATACTATTAAAAGGAGATGAGGCGTTGCGTAGTGGCTTGCTTGCTGAAAATGCTCAGTGATATGCTCCAAAAGCCCTCAGCCACTTTCTCATATCCACATATGTCCCAAGACAAAAGTCAAACTCGGCCCCACCAATTTGATCCATCCAGCGCCACCGAGTTCAGTTGACATAGCCACTACCAGAAACCCTAGTCACTTTGGTCTCACCGATAGGGATCTCGGTATCACCGAGATGGGATTGCAAACTCTCTGTTTCCCTTCATAACGTTTCGGTCAAACCGAGATGAGCGATCGGTCCCACAGATTCTGCAATGCAAACTCCCTGTTTCCTTTTCGTAACGCTTCGGACCCACCGAGTTTGCCTGACCAACTCTCTGGTTAGCTTATTACCAAAGTCGGTCCAACTGAGTTTGTGTAATTGGTCAAACCAAGATTACGTTATGCCCTAACCCTAAGGATATCGGTCCCACTGAGTTGACATGCCGGTCTGTAACACCCCGAGACCGACGCTCCAGAAGACTTCCAGCTATTCCGAGTTTCGCCGTGTGTTTCTTTTGTGCTTGCTCTTTTATTTTCGCATTGCATCATGTCATCATGCCATCATGCCATTTAATTTTTAAAACTCAACTAAATAAATTGCATAGATCTTTTGATCTATTTAAACCGAGGGAACTCACATGGTGATTTCTCTTTATAACATACCCTCCCGATATTTAGGGAGACATTATAAAATATTCCATTGTTTTGGAATCACCCAAGAACCCACTTGCATATTAAATCCCTTGGCCTTTTCTTCTTCAAGTTTTGACTCTCTAACCTTGCCAATAATTCTTTTACCATTTTCCAGAGCTCCACCAAAAATCCGAACATTTTTGGACCTTCCTTTTATCAAGTCCTAGTTCAAACCCATTTGAATTAAATTCAAATGAGTTTGAATTTAAATATTGCAATCATGGCCTTTCTATTTTTCTTGGAACAAGCATATTTTTGCGAGTCCGGGAAAATTAACCCCATGCTCAAATTATTTCTCCAACCCTTTCTTTATCTCCTTTTTATTTCTTTGCTATTTACCTCTTTTGGTAAATAAAAGAGAAGTGGGGGATTAGAGAGAGAGAGGAGCCAGCCCAGCCGGCCTCTTGGGCCTGACCAACCAGACCGGCCCGTTCCAAGGCCCAGCCGCCCCGCTGTAACCCTAGCGAGCCTTCTCTCGATCCTCATCTCCCCTCGTTCCCCTCCACCGCCGCACTCTCACCTGCGCCCGATCCCATCTCCCTCGCTCTCTCCCTCGATGTCGCAACCAGCTAGGGAGAGGAGCTCCCGCGCCTCACGCCCGATCCCCTCTGTTCCTCCTCGCTACGCCGCCATCTCTCCCTCCTGCTGCCCTCGTCCCGTCCCCGCGGCCCCCTCCTCGTCGCCTCCGCGCCACCAGCCAGCCCCGCAGGCCCGCGCCATCGCCTCCTCCGCATCGAGCCAGGGAGTGGTGCTCCCTGCGCCCGGTCCCCTCGTCCCTTGCTGCCTCCTCCGTTGGTCGCGACCACCAGGAGCTCCACCAGGAGCCCGGAGTCCCCCTGCCTCCTCTTCACGAGCGCCCGTGCACGCTAGTCTCCTCTGCTGCCGTGGTGCTCCTTCCCTGCGACTGAAGCCTCGCGCCAAGCTCCCCTGCATCACGTGAGTCGCCGAGCCCCTGCCTCCTCAATCGCTTCATGTCCCCGCCGTCAAGCTCCATGCCACTGCCCCTGCTTCCCTTCGAGCCCTCCTCTGCGTCGCTCGCTCAGGCTACCAGCAGCCTTAGCACGCCAAGATCCCCTTCGTTTTGCCAAGACGTGGCAACCAGGAATGCCCAAGGACGCCTTCGTGGATTTCGCCAAGTCCATCGGATGCCTAATACGACTACAGGACCGTCAACACCAAGTACCCCTTCGGATGCGCCAAGTTCGACTACATGGTCCGCCAAGTACCTCTACCGACGATGCAGAACATCTACGGCCGTGTACCGCTACGCCGAAGACCTAGGACACACCAAGTTCCACTACTGACGCCATGTACGACTACTTCCGACGACGACCCGTGAACGTCTACTTCCACTATGACACGAGTACAACTACTTCCGACGATGACCCGTGAACGACTACTTCCATCGTATCGAACCCGAACCGCTCCGAAAACGCACGCTTTGAAGGTATAACCCCGAGATGACCGCCCGTGTATGAATGTGTGTTGTATGAGATGCTAGTGTTTGCATCGTTCCCGTTTTCTTTGCACGTTCCTAGTTTGCCATGTCGTCGACCCGTGGGAACCCAGTAACCGGGATCACCCCCACCATCTTTGCATGTTGCGCACATCCGCACGCCTCCTTTTGCACCAGTATCTCCGTGAGCTACCGGAACCGATATGTTGTCGTGGCATCATTTTCGGATATGTTGCCGTGGCACCATTTTTGTTTCGCCGCCGTGGCACCCTTTTCGTTCCGCCATGGTGACCAAATGCTTCATAACATGCTCTTGTTAACGTTTTCATAAAATTGCATAAACTTGTATATGTCATCCACATCATGTTAACAACATTTAAATGGTTAAATTGTTGTTGCATTAAATTAATAAATAACACATGGGGATTTTCCGGAATTGTTGTTTGTTATTTCCGGCCTCATTTAAACTTGCCTAATTAGGTGGTTTGCTTATGCCTCACCTCTTGCCAAGTTTAACAACATTTAATAGTGTTGTGTACCTAAACGAGAGTGAACTAAATATTTGAATGTGGTGTTCCATCAATATGCAACTCGTTGCATATTGAGCCCCACTTAACTTGTGGTGTTGTTTGTTGCACTTTGCCATGCCATGCCTCTTTAAACCGGACATGCATCATACTTGTTTGTGCATCATGCCATGTTTATGCTTGTGTGTTTACCATATTGTTTGCTTCTTTCCGGTTTGCTTCGCTCGTTAGCTTCGGTTCCATTCTGGAGTTGTGAGGATTCGTTCGACTACGTCTCTTTGTCTTCTTCATGGACTCGTTCTTCTTCCTATCGGGATTTCAAGCAAGATGACCATTACCCTCGATATCACTTCTATCTTTGCTTGCTAGTTGCTTCGTTCTATCGCTATCCTGCGCTACCTATTACTTGTTTACCATGCCTCCCATATTGCCATGTCAGCGTCTAACCTTTTCATCCTTCCTAGCAAACCATTGCTTGGCTATGTTACCGCTTTGCTCAGCCCCTTTTATAGCATTGTTAGTTGCAGGTGAAGTTGAAGATTGCTCCATGATGGACAGGATTGTGTTGGGATATCACAATATCTCTTATTTAATTAATGCATCTATATACTTGGTAAAGGGTGGAAGACTCGGCCTTATGCTTGGTGTTTTGTTCCACTCTTTCCGCCTTAGTTTCCGTCATATCGGTATTATGTTCCCGGATTTTGCGTTCCTTACACGGTTGGGTGATTTATGGGACCCCCTTGACAGTTCACTTTGAATAAAACTCCTCCAGCAAGGCCCAACCTTGGTTTTACCATTTGCCACCTAACCCTTTTTCCCTTGGGTTCTGCAGACTCAAGGGTCTTCTTTATTTTAACCCCCCCCCCCCGGGCCAGTGCTCCTTCGAGTGTTGGTCCGAACTGAGCTGCCTGCGGGGCCACCTTGGGGAAACTTGAGGGCTGGTTTTACTCGTAGCTAGTCTCATCCGGTGTTGCCCTGAGAACGAGATATGTGCAGCTCCTATCAGGATCTGTCGGCACATCGGGCGGCTTTGCTGGTCTTGTTTTACCATTGTCGAAATGTCTTGCGAACCGGGATTCCGAGGCTGATCGGGTCTTCCCGGGAGAAGGTATATCCTTCGTTGACCATGAGAGCTTGTGATGGGCTAAGTTGGGACACCCCTATAGGGTATATTATCTTTCGAAAGCCGTGCCCACGGTTATGAGGCAGATGGGAATTTGTTAATGTCCGGTTGTAGATAACTTGACACCAGATACGAATTAAAACGCATCAACCGCGTGTGTAGCCGTGATGGTCTCTTTACGGCGGAGTCCGGGAAGTGAACACGGTTTTGGGTTATGTTTGGCGTAAGTAGGAGTTCAGGATCACTTCTTGATCATTGCTAGTTCACGACCATTCCATTTGCTCTCTTCTTGCTCTTATTTGCGTATGTTAGCCACCATATATGCTTAGTCGCTGCTGCAACCTCACCTCATTACCACTTCCTACCCATAAGCTTAAATAGTCTTGATCTCGCGGGTTTTGAGATTGATGAGTCCTCGTGACTCACCAGATACTATCACAATAGTTGCAGGTGCCGACGATACCAGTGCAGATGATGCAACCGAGCTCAGATGGGAGCTCAATGAAGATCTTGGTCGTTGCTATGTTCCGTTTCATGTTGATCAGTAGTGGAGCCCAGTTGGGACGATCGGGGACCTAGCAGTTGGGTTATCTTCTTTTCTTTTGGCTTCATCCGTAGTCGGACTATGTGTGTACTCTAAAGGATGTATGAATTATATGTTCACTGTGTGAAGTGGCGATTGTAAGCCAACTCTTTATCCCATTCTTGTTCATTACATGGGATTGTGTGAAGATGACCATTCTTGCGACAAAACCACAATGCGGTTATGCCTCTAAGTCCTGCTTCGACACGTGGGAGATATAGCCGCATCGTGGGTGTTACACGGTCCCACCGAAATTGCCTAATAGTCACATTATGTACTGAATCGGTCCGACCGAGTTTTGTGATTCGGTCCCACCGAGTTTGGTATATTGTGTGTAACGGTTAGAGTTTGTGTGCAGTCTATATATACCCCTCCACCCTCTCCTCATTCATGGGGAAAAGCCATCAGAACGTGCCTACACTTCCCGCATTCATTTTCTGAGAGAGAGCCACCTACTCATGTGTGGAGACCAAGATATTCCATTCCTACCATATGAATCTTGATCTCTAGCCTTCCCCAAGTTGCTTTCCACTCAAATCAGCTTTCCACCAAATCCAATCCTATGAGAGTGAGTTGAGTGTTGGGGAGACTGTCATTTGAAGCACAAGAGCAAGGAGTTCATCATCAACTCACCATCTATTACCTTTTGGAGAGTGGTGTCTCCTAGATTGATTAGGTGTCACTTGGGAGCCTCCGACAAGATTGTGGAGTTGAACCAAGGAGTTTGTAAGGGTAAGTAGATCGCCTACTTTGTGAAGATCTACCCTAGTGAGGCAAGTCCTTCATGGGTGATGGCCATGGTGGGATAGACAAGGTTCCTTCTTCGTGGACCCTTCGTGGGTGGAGCCGTCCGTGGACTCGCGCAGTCATTACCCTTTGTGGGTTGATGTCTCCATCAATGTGGAAGTACTATAGCATCACCTATAGGAACCACGCCAAAAACATCCGTGTCTCCTATTGCGTTTGCACTCTCCAAACCTATCCCTTTACATTCTTGCAAGTTACATGCTTTACTTTTCGCTGCTCATATACTCTTTGCATGCTTGCTTGAATTGTGTTAAGATTGCTTGACTTGTGCTAAGTTGTTAAAATCTGCCAAGAACTAAAATTGGCAAAAGGTTAAGTTTTTATTTGGTCAAGTAGTCTAATCACCCCCCCCCCCCTCTAGACATACTTTTGATCCTACAACACTGCATCGTCGTTTTGAAGGCTAGTTCAGGGGCTACTGAGGGAGTCCTAGATTAGGGGGTCCTCGGGTGTACGGGCTACTGAATGTGGGCCGGACTGATGGGTCGTGAAGATACAAAGCAGAAGGCTTTCCCCCGTGTCCGGGTAGGACTCCTCTATGCGTGGATAGCAAGATTGGTGTCCGAATATGTAAATTTCCTTCTCCCACAAACCGACTCTGTACAACCCTAGGCCCCTCCGGTGTGTATATAAACCGGAGGGTTTAGTCTATAGTGGCTATCACAATTTAGATAGGATGGACAACTAGGGTTTACCGATTACGTTCTCGAGGTAGATCGAATCTTGTAACCCCTATACCTATCAAAGACAATCAAGCATGACGTAGAGTTTTACCTCCATTAAGAGGGTCTGAACCTGGGTAAACATCGCGTCCCCTTTGTCCTTTGTTACCTTCGATCCTCAGACGCGCAGTTCGGGACCCCCTACCCGAGATCGGCCAGTTTTGACACTCACACATGTGCTGTCATAGAAGTGTTCCATGACATTACCAAAATTATCATCACGGAAGTGTCCACTTCCATGACGATAAATCGTGTGTCATAGAAGTGCTTTTGGCAAGGGTGACCGACACGTTACATCCACCGTAATGGGTCACTGCTAAGCTATCGGGTTCCAATTTGGATCCGACAACCCGTTAATAGCCCGGACAAATGGGGGTTTTCCACGTGTAAAATTCTCAATGGCCAGAGGAACCACGTGTTGGCTCACCGTTGGGACAGATGGCATCCACTCATTGGACCGAAGGCGCCTATGGTATGTCGACACGTGGCACGACCCAACAGAGGCTCATTCCAGTGAAAAGGCTGACCCATTTGACTTGCTCAAAAGGTAGCGGGCCGTCCCACGGAAAGCCCGTTAATGGCCTGTTTGCATATAGCCCATTTACAACCCATTATGGCCTACCGGAATTTGGCCCAGCAGCGTCATCTGGGCCGTCCAATATGATTCCAGCCCATTGTAACTCCCGGCCCATGTATGGCCCATGACGTCTTTCGGCCCATATGAGGCCCTTTGTAACTCTTGGCCCATTAACGCCCCGTGGTGAAACTGGCCCGTAATGAATAGTGTATCGCTTTATACCCATTAACGGCCCATTATTCCATTGGGCCATTTCCAGCCCGTGTTACCTTTCGGCCTTCTCAGGCCAACTCCAGCGCACTACCCCAAACGGACGTCTGTTTTTCCTGGATTCTGTCCATTTGGGTTGGGCAACGGGGTCGTGTCTGGGACTTTCCTTGGATGCAGTGGCCGTGCAACCAACGTGCGGACGCATCCTTTGGCCCCATCCTGTCTGCCTCCATTTTCAAACGCCACCTTTTGAAAATAGCACACCCTAGTTCAGGCCAACGACCCTAGTTCATGCCAGCAACAGAGCCAGCGGTCTATGTCCTCACCGACAACATAGCCAGCGGCCTACATGTCCTTGCCGGCAACAAAGCCGGCCTACAGAATGAAAAGTTTTGTCGCCGGCAACACAACTAGTGGCCGGCAACATAGCCAACCTCCAAAATGAATGTGTGTCTTGCCAGCACATAGCCAGTTGCCGGCACCCAGGCCAGCCTCCAAAAAAGAACGGTCACGACCAATCAGACGGCGTAGTTCAGGCCGTCAGCATCGAATATCTCCTTCTGCCTGGCCTCGAACCAGCTCCTCGTCTTCTCGCTCATCTTGGTCAAGTCCACGCTCATGATCGCAAGGGCCACCTCCTTTGCTTTGGTTGCGGCATTGGTGGCCTCAATGTCGAGCTGCCTCTGCTTGGCCGTGACATTGGCAGCCTCGATGTCGAGCTGCCTTTGCCGATCCGCCTCCTCCATGTCGATCTTCCTCTTCTTGGCCGCCTCCTCCTTCTCAAGCTTCTTCCTTTGAAGCTCTAGGTATAGCTTCATTTTCTCCTCCTTGCTTTGATGCTTTTTCTCGTCCCTCACATCCTTTTGAGACATCATGCCGTGCAAAGTCTCATGCAAGGCCATGGATGACGCATCCACCTTGGAGTTGGTCTTGCCCCTCGGCCTCTTTAACGCCTCACCATCTCCACCTCCAACAAATGCGGCCGCCTTCTTGCCTCTCTTCCTTTGAAGTTCACGATATTGATCTTTGTACTTTGGGCAATTGTTGATGAGCGTCCAACAATGCATTGGAGTGAATGGTTTGTCATTGTGCCGGGCCTTGAATGCTTCCAAAGATTGAAATGCCTAAACCACATGATCAACAACAATTGAACATGCAAACATATACAAGGTCGAAGTCTCATGGCCGTAGCAAAGAAAGAACTAGGATGAGGAGAGCATACCAAGTCCCCAATGCCGAGACCACTCACGGGCCATGCTTCAACGCTCTCAAGTGCGGCACAACACTTGTTGCACTCTTGTTGGATGAACAACCACCTCTTTTGTATCGAGGTGATGCCACGGTTGCTCGTAATTTGGTAGGGCTCAAACATCTGTCTTTTATAGAATGTTTTGTGGACTCTCGTCCAAGAAACAAGGCCCTTTTGTTGCGCGCTGGTTCTCGAATCTTGGCTAATCTCCATCCAACATTGGCAAATCAACTTGTCCTCGTCTTCTGAATATGAATCCGTGCGAATGCTCTTCTTCCTCTTTTGTGTTTCTGCTCTTTGTGTGAGCTCATCAATGAACAATGGCCCGCCCGAAATATCAATATCAATGCCATCTTCTTCATCACCATCACCTTCGCAATAGATGTCATCTTCTTCATGCCACGAGTCACAATGGTCGTAGTCGGCATGGTCGTGGGCCTCTTCATCCGCAACATACTGGGCGCGGCCATCCTGACTTTGGGTCTCGTCGGGATCGTAGGCAACGCCATGCCCACCCTCGTAGATCACTTGCTCCATGAACTGGTTGTAGAAGGGGTCGTCGACCATTGGTGTTGGTGTTGCCATTTCATCGAACAGGACGAGGGGCGACGGCATGGTGCCTGTAAACGGTGGCCGTTCTTGCTTTCTTTGCATCTCCACAGACGGTCGGTTGCCGCTGCCGGACCCTGGTGTGACGTTGAGGTCAATGACGGCCGAGGGGTGCGGGGTGGATGGCGCGATAATGCCAACGTCTGGCGAGCCCGAAAAACGGGTGTGTCCATCATGCCTTGGTGGGGGAAAGCCGTGCGACATAGGTGTGATCCGTGACATCGGTGATGAGCAATGCTGAGGCCTGGTGACCGACGAGCTTGTGCTCGCCGGGCCGACGGCCACACCAGAGAAACCCACCGGATGGCAAAGGCCCAGCATTAGGAGGGTGTGCGCTTTGTTGATGATGGCCTCCTTCTCGTCGACCTCGGCCTTACACCGCGCGACCTCCACCACATCACGCTCGGCGGCGAACTTGGCCGCGGCGGTCTTGCCCTTGACAGTCGCCCTCCAGTTCCTCCTCTTTGCCGACTCTGTGTCCATCTTGGCGAGCTCCTCCGGTGTGCACTCCGACCGTGGCTTCCTTGCACCCTTGGCCGCCTTCTTCACCTTTGCGGGTGGGTCGACGGCCAGGCCGCCGGAATTCGGCGGGGCATCGACATGGACGGGAGAGGGTGGGGGCGGGACATGGGAGGATTTGCGGGGAAATGACGCCAAATGGGGTGCGGGGTTTTTTGCTTTGTGCCACCGATGGACGGGCCATGGGAGGACATGCGCGCTCGTCCCGCCTGTCCGCGTGCTGTCCGTTTCACCCCAAAAGTGGTGCAAAGTTGGGCCGGGGATGGGTCGAAAGCGGACAGAAACCAGGCAAAAGTCCATTTGTGCCCGCGCGCTGGGCCGTCTGGTTTGTCCATTTTTCCCCAAAAGGACGCACCCGGACAGGATGAGATCGCACGCTGGAGTTGGCCTCAGGGCCCACCTACTGTTGGTCTCATTTCCAGCATTCGGTTACTTACGGCCCATTACTAGCCTTTTCTACTTGTGGGCCAAATTCAGCCTGTGGTTACAGTGGGACCGTTTGTGGCCCGTTAATCCCTTGGGTCATTTTCATATCGTCATCAAATATGGCCCATTAACAACGGCCCGTTACGGTCGGCCCATGAACGGATGATTCCATTTCTAGCCCATTTACGGCCCATAATGCAGTCTGTTATTGGCCCATGTTTAGCGAATCAATCATACGGCTCGTAGAAGGCCCATTGATGCTACGGCCCATAGAAGGCTGTCGGATTTCGGGTTCCGCAAATCCTTGAGAGGTTCAAACTCTGGGGTGCATGCGAAGTCTCACTCTCCCCAGCCTGCCTACTCGCCGATCTCACAACCTAGTGTGTCGAGCTCGAAGGAAATGGGACACAACAATTTACCCAGGTTCGGGCCACCTTGTGGTGTAAAACCCTACTCCTGCTTTGTGGTGGATTTGCCTTGAGGGGCCGAGGAAGAACTAGTACACTAGAGAACAACCTCAGGAGGTGTGTTTTTGGGCTTAAGTGAGCTGGTGAGCTGGTGAGGGTGGAATGGTTCCGATCCCCCTCTATTGTGATGGCTAGGTCCTATTTATAGTGGCCTTGGTCCTCTTCCCAAATGGAGGTGGGAAGGGATCCCACAACGGCCAAATTTGAAGGGAGATAACAAGTACATCCTATCCTGACTAAAGTGATCTTCACCTGCAAAAGCCTCTGGTTGTGACGCTGCGGTGGGCTCGACAATGACCTCCGTCCTGCCGTCCTGGCGGTCTTAGTCTTGTTGCACGAGAATGGAAACCTTTGGTTGCTTCCTCGGGACTCTGCACCTGCTGCTTGCCTCCTTTGCACCAAAGAAGAAACTGGTACACTATGCCCGCTGGCGCCCGCCTGGCATCGATCGTCATGGATCACGCCACCTGAACCTCGTGAGGTGAGCCTTGCATAGAAATCTCCACTCCTCAGGAGCCAGCCTGAGGAGGCTGATCCCCTTGGAGGTCTTTGTGTCATCCACCTCGTGAGGCTTGGTCCCTCGCGAGGGTCTTGGGTTGTCGATGTTGAAAGTGGGCCATACCAGGTCATTGATGGAGCCACGCCGTGGGCCGCAGGCAGGCAAGTTTGGGTACCCCTATATCCAGAACACCGACAGTAGCCCTCGGGCCCAAGGCATGCTCGGACTTGGCTTCTAGGTCAAGCCAAAGGGCAAGTCTGGAGCACCATGGGCCCCAACCGCATGCGGCCTTGGGCAATGTGTGGCGATTGATGGGACGTGGCGTCTTCGCTTCCCCATGCTGCCTCGGCAACTGCTCGACTTGACGAGTCAATGTTGCATGAAGAGAAAATATCATTGCGCGGGATCATGGAGGCTGGCGGTTGGCCTCCCGCTGGTTATAAATGAGGGGGGAGGGGCGGAGCCATCCTCGCTCATCTCTATCTTCATCTTCTTGCTACATGTTCCTTCTTCTTATCCACATTGCCATAGCATTCATGGCGCTAATCAGGAGATTCTCTGCAGCGGAGAAGGGAGAAGCCCCTCGGGAGGAGCCAGAATCGTTCCCACCGAAGAAAAGGTTTTTCCGCCCTCGCGTCACCGGCGCGGGGCAGGAGATGACCCAGCCTTGGCACGAATAGCCTCCGCCCGGCTTCCCGCTTCCCTTATACGCCTGCGCGCAGGACGACAATGCCCACCGCCGAGCAATTCGGGGCAGCAGCGGGCGAGCCGAAGTTGAGATCCAGTAGGGCCGCGAACCCATAACGAGGGTAGCTCGCGTGAGTTCGTGGTGTGGGTAGCGTTGCCGCCTCACTCGTGGATCCAGTTCCCGAGGTTCTTCATCGACGAGATGCTGCCGAGGGGGGCGCTCGAGCTGTGGCTGCAGCACGCCCGATGCTGCAGCCTGGCCATCGGAGCTGAGGTCAAGGTAGTGCCTCCCGGAGATATCTTCATGACCCGTGTATGGGGCGAGGTCGCCCGCGCCTGTCACACTGAAGGGGCTCTCACCATCCACTTCTAGTATCACAGCGCCTCCACATTGCTCTTCAAGGTCTTCAACGAGTAGGGCCGGCGGCTAGAGTGCTGCCCTGGAGGAAGCAACCCGCGGGGCGCGGTCACGAGCTCCGAGCCCGCCTCCGATTCCGCGGGTGTCCCCTCCAGCAGCAGCCATGACTCCTAGGAATCCAGCAACTCTCCCGAGCCCAGTGATTCTCCGGAGTCCAGCGATGGTAGCTACATGCCGCCGAGCTCTTGCCGCACTCGGAGCACAGCGGCGGCATCTGCCTGGCGTCGCCTGTGATGCCCTTTGGCCCAGTCCTCCGAAGTCATCCTCCTTTTGTTTCCCTATGCAGAATTATGACAAGCCCCGTGGGGGTATGTAAAAACCATGATGCTTTTGTTCCAACGTTATTCTTCCTAGCAGTGTGTTGAAATCACGTATCCCGCTCTGGCACGGTTCCCCTTTCCGTTCTTGAGGTAGCTCAGCACTCTACACCGATAGGACCCACCCCCCAGGCAGGCTTTAGCCATCGCTGGTATGCCATGTCGCAATGTCGTGGTCAAGGCCAGGAGGTGAGCGGCCCGAGGTCCGGTGAGAACTCCTAAGGCGCGATGCTCACGAGGTCCCCTTTGGCGTGCAAGCTGCTGCCTAAGGGCCGGAAAGGAGAGTGACATTGCGCGAGCGGATCTGGGAAGGTCGTGAGATTGAGTCGTGAGGTCCATGCTGACATGTGAGTGGTTATCTTTAGAGAGCTTGCGGTGATTACCCTGTGTGGTACCCATTCGTGCCTTAGTGGTGGTGCCTCTAGGTAGGGCTCACGACGGCCATTCCCTTTTCTCGCTTGTCTAGGTGCTCTATGTCCTCGGGTCCCGGCCCTCGAGCGAGGCTCAGCCACCGCTGGTATGCCAGGTCATGATGCCGTGGTCAAGGCCTAGGGGTGAGTGTTGGAGACCCAGTAGGAGCTCCTGAGGCACGATGCTCAGCAGCCCCCCCCCCCTTTAACATGCAAGCGACTCGCGTGAGAAGGGGGTGGCGGTCGGGCACGCCCATAGCTAGGCTTCAGATATACCCAGGAGTTAGCCTCTGGAGGAGAATACGACCCCGAACGGCGCTTGCTGCTTATCCATTAATCTTTCTGCAAGAAGATGAAGGCACCGAGGACCTGGCGAGGTGGCGTACATGAGGTGGGACATGATCCAGAGCTCGGTCTCTCAGATTTGTCAACGTTGCTGGGACGGACCTGAGCACAAGCGTCGTGCCAGCATGTGTAGCCCCTGTTGCGGGATGAGCAAAGGGCGAATCAGCAATGCAGAGAGGCCGCGAAGTGTATAAGACTCGAAGCAAGCGGGTGATAATCATAAAGCAACTCATGGGAGATGGTTAGCCAGCTCTGATAAATGACATGTCGCAGGGACGGACCCACATGACTTGGGGATAGTGCAACCCGAGAGGCGCCCCCAACTGAATGAACTAAAAGATGTCACATCGCCCGTTGCTGAGGAGGTGTTGGAGTAGCCGAAGGCGTGCGCTGCAGAAGTCGCTCCTCATGAGCCGCCCTGGGCCTGAACCTCGGGAGGCTCTGGAGGCCCGGGGGCTCACGAGGATACATTGCCATCTCCGCCTGGATCGCCTGGCGCTTGGCCTCCTGAGCTGCCAGGATGCCATGCATGTGACGCTAGGATGTAGCAGCTGCGTTCAGCAAACCAAAGGGCATGCGGACGTAGCTGTGAGGGGGGGCCCTCGCATCGGCCAACATGGGACGGCCAGAAGAGCTCCTGAGACATGGCCCAATTGAGCCCTAGGATGTCGACGCAGACGCACAGCTCCTCGTCCTCGCCTGGGCGAGGAGCCGCGCCTGGCGGTGGGTGACAATCGCCCCGCATGACTCTTGCCTCCTGAATCTCCTTGGTTGCCTTGTCGACGAACTCCTGAGCATCAAGCGCCTCGCGCCCAGCGCTCTCTCCATGGAAGAGTTCACTGAAGCATGCCTCCACATAGTGCCCAAGAGTCTCCCTCGTGACGTTAGCTAGGTCAAAGGCCCTCCATAGGAGAGCCCCCGGGCCCAGCCTGAGAGGGGTGCCAGGCGCACCTTCCTATGTGAGAGGGGAAGGTGCGCTGTCCACAGACGCCAGACTGGAGGTGGCCCCACCGGACGCCCCATCCTCCTGAGGTGCCTGGCAGAGCAGTTGCTTCTTCTTCTTGGGAACGGCCTCTGGAGGGACGATGGCGCCCTCGTCGCCAGGGTTCTCGACCGCTGCAGCCTGGTAGGCGCGCTCGAGGGAGCACACCGCGTCCTTTTCTTCACAAGCGACCGTGATGAGGCCACAGTTCCCTAGCATCTTGAGGACATTGTAGCCGTGGTGCATTGCCGCCATGAACTTGGCAAGAGCTAGGTACCCGAGGATGGCATTGTATGGTAGGCGAATGTCGGCGACGTCGGTGTCGATGAGCTTGATGTTGTAATTGCCGCGCTTGCTGAAGGTGACAGGGACACGGAACTGCCCGATCGGATGCGTGGAGCCGTCGGTCACTCCTGAGAATGGCTTGGTGGTTGAAGCTGGTGATACGGCACTGGGATCCTGTTGAACATCTGGACAGAGAGGACATTGAGCCCTACACCACCATCGACGAGCGTCTTGGTGACAAGCACGTTGCTGATGATGGGCGAGTAGAGCATTGAGAGTGCGCCAGCCATGGCCGCGCACTTGAATTGGTCGGAGGAGTCGAAGGTGATGGCGTACTTGGACTACCTGAGCGGGTGCCTTGCCTCGAGCTTTGGAAGGGCGACGTTCACCTCACACATGAACTGCTTGAAGATGCGATGAGAGGCTGGGGCCTGGGAGGCGCCCAGGATGTAGGCGATGGCGCGAGGCACTTGGAAGCCCCTAGCCCCCTCGTCCTGATGGTGGTCTTCGTTCGTCCTTGGCAACGGCAGCAGTGGAGGAAGAATAGCGTTGTCCTGAGGCCGATCCTCGCGAGGCTAATCCCTCCAGGCGCCCTCGTGAGGCTAGCCCTGCCAGCGGTCCTCGCGAGGCTGGTCGTGCCACTCCTGACGATGGTCACGGCCATCTCAGCGTCCTCCACCTCGGCCTCCTCCGCAACCGTAGCCTCGATTGTTGCACTCGGGGTGACGACCGAGGCGCCCGTCGTGGATGGCCCTGAGCTCCTGGTAGTCGTTGATGTTGTGGATGTGCACGTTGTGGAAGACGCAGAACTGGCGGCTGCCCTTGGATGACTTTGGGTGATCATAGTCGCGCTTCATCTCTGGCTCGGCTGCGAGCACGGCCGGTCCCTTGCGCTTCACGTCCTTAGCCTTGGACTTCTTATCTTCTGGGTCTGTGTCGGGGAGCTCGAGGAGGGAGAGGCGTCCCTCCTCAGCTCTCGCGCAGTTGGTTGCCATGTTGAACATCTCCAGGGACATGCATAGGTCTTCGTGTATGGTGAGCTCTTCCTTCATCTTGACGTTGCGGACGCCGTCGGTGAACGCCGAGATGATGGCTTTGTCCGACACCTTGGGAATCTTGAGGCGAACACTATTGAAGCACTGGATGTACTTCTGTAGGGTCCCTCCTAGCTGCTGCTTGATGCGCCGTAGGTTACCCACGGTCGGCGGGCGGTCGCAGGTGCCCTGAAAGTTGGCGATGAAACGTTCCCACATCTCATCCCAGGAAGAGATCGATTCTGCGGGGAGGTTCAGGAGCCAGGAGCATGTGATGTCCCTGTGGGCCATGGGGAACCAGTTCGCCATGACCTTCTCGTCACCGCTGGCCGCCTCAATGCTCAGCTCGTAGAGCTGCAGGAACTTAGCGGGGTCGGCGGTGCCATCGTAGTGTGGAGGCAGGTTGGGCTTGAACTTCCCTGGCCTGACGATGCTGCGCAACTCCAGAGTGAACGCGTGGCACCCCGTTGTGGTCACGAGAGCCCGCCGTAGCACCCCGTTGTGGCCTTGAGACATTCAAATCTCTATTTTTGTACATATCAACTAAAATTAAGCACCCTAGTTTACAGAAACGCTTAAACATTAACAATGGGGCTAGTTGATGAAACATACTTTAACAAAGAGAAGAACTTTCTTTATCTACATTGGAAATGAAATGATAGAGATGACACTCGCTCTATTTTAATTGTATTATTACTTCATTTTATCAGTGACACTAGGGTCGAGCAGGTGGCAAACGAGGTGTGTCATGCGTCGCAAGGATGGAGGTCGGGGGTGCTTAGACTGGGATGCTGAAGCTGGCTCTTTCAGTCACCAACATGGATGATTCAATTCATGGGGCCTTTTGGTGCAGTTTACCTAAAATGAAGCAATGTCCCGTGAGCTAGCAGCTTCTTCTTCAAAAAAAATTTAAGGAAAGGGCTCCAGCCCCGGTTCCATTTCCATCAGAAAACGAAACCCACAGAGCTTCTTCTTCATTAGTTGCAATAAAATTGAGCAACATCAAGGTTGGTTGTGAAGCTCCTGGAATGCTCAACTATAATTTGGATATCACTAGTGCAGTTCAACTAAGATCAAGCGTGAAATGTATATCTCTGTTTGCACAAAAAAGGTGGAAAGGAGGGTGACTAACAAGTAACAAGTGATGAAACATGCATCAAATGAAAAGAAGCATGTTCCTTATCTGAATGGAAATCCTACAAGGACAGTAGCAATTTCTAAAGCAGTGGCATTGCTAGATATTAGTGCGGGCATCAGGAATAACTATGACAACTGTTAAATATGACATTACTTTAGGCACGGGAGAGTAGCCGGACCAAGACAGTTGCATTTCTAACGAAAAGAACCAACTTATCTTTATGGGAAATTTTAGCAGGACATGTAAAGAAGTGCCATTGATTCATATTACTGGAGGCATTACATTGAAAACAACATTGGTTTAACGTGTCCTTACTTTTAACAGTGCGACTGCTACATTTTACCAGTGGCATTACATAAGAGTGGCTCAAGGCAACAAACATCAGAACAGGATATCTGGGTTGGTCCCATTTTTGTTCGGTATAGCCACCTTATACTGTGTGAGGCTAGCAAATCTAGTGTTGGACTTACTCTGTTGACTTGTCCCCCAATCCCCACTTTCTTTCCTTTTTCAACCAATAGATCGGATTTATATTGAGTTTGTATTGCGTTTCCCTTTATTTCCCTATTAGACCTAGAGACCAGTCCTAGATTCACGTAACAAATCCTCTTTCGACCAAGTCCTAGATTCAGGTAACAAATCCTCCCCCACCCCCACCCCCTTTCTTCCTTGTTTGAACCAAGTAGTACTAGATTCGAGTGCATGAACTAGTTTTACCTCTTAAACATAAAAAAATTAGGTGGTTTTCGAACAGCCGATCAATTCTATCTATGAGGGGGCCTGAGAAATAGTAAAAGTTACAAATGCAGCGACGTCAGGAGCTCGGGAAGTAGAGCAAGGCCGGTTTCGAAGGAAGTTATACCTGATGGTCGCCGGGATGTCGCTAGGTGGGCGGCGGGAGGCCGGATCTGCCCACACTACGGCAGCGAGGAAGAAGAGGTCGGAGGCCCTCCCTCGCCTGCGGTGCTTGGGAGAGAACGGCAAGGCGGGCTGATCGGGACGCGCCCAGCAGTGGGTAAGAGCCGTCACTGAGGACGACCGCGTGAACGTTGTACCTTCTCACCTTCCCTGGCGGAGAGGATCCGGCTGGATTTGTGACCAGTGGTGAGCAGAGAGAGAGAGAGAGAGAGAGAGAGAGAGAGAGAGAGTGGCCACCACTGTCGTGTTTAGATCTGGAGAGGCCGAGACGGCGTGAAGAGAGCAACACTAGCAAGCAAGCGCGGAGGCTCCTGCCTATATAGTGGAGTAGTACTTAGTTTTCTTTTGTCTACCGGAGCCGGCTTGACCTCGTCAATGACTGTCGAGAAGCCTTCATGCACGTGGCCCGGAGGCGCAGTTGTCGTCATTTTGATCTGAAGCGCTGGATTATAACATATAACACGAAAAAATGCCACATAACGAGAAATCATAACCTCACTGCCCAAAGGAGACAACATGAATCCCGACGGACAAACTAGACGAGGAACAAAGCTCAAATGAAAGTTAAACTCGTAGAAAAGGGGTCCGTCGATAGATGTCTAATTAACATAGCCGGCTTGACCTAGATGGCAGTCGAGTAGTCACTGTTTGTGCATGTGCCCCCAATGACTAGCCCAACTCAGTTGTCACTGTTTAACCCTCACAGTGATCCGAAGCACATGACACATAATTTTGCGAGATGACAAGAAACCTTTTTTTAGATTTCTCACCACAACTACAGCCATGTACAACACAGCCTGCATGATATGTAGACGATAGCCAATCCAGGCGTGTCTGCTGGAGTCTGGTCACATGCATGGACGAACTGATCTTCCGTGTCTTGCAGGGATCGTCCAGGCACCAACGTAGTACAACACTTCTCTAGTACTATCGCTCGTCTCCCACTTCTATTAAGTCACCCGACTTGTGGGGCCGGGGAGTGTGCCTATGGTCGGTTCTCAATTGTCGTCCCACATGTGTGTGCGAACGCAATATGACGTGCGTTCCATTCGGAGAGCAGCATGCCAGACCGATCGACCGTCTGGGGTGCGACGCGAACGCAACGTGCGTGCTTTATACTCCGTACATGTGTACCGCCATTTTCTAGACGCTTTGCTCCATGGCGCGGGCACAATCCATGGATACAAAATTAGTATATTGTATACTATTTAAAAGTCGAGGGCGGGGCTTTTCCTGCCCGGTAGATAGCGGGACAGTTCCGCCTAGTCGGTTCGACAGAGACGCAAGAAGACAAGGGAGTAGGCTACTGCAAACATAGGGCTGTGTGATTTGACAGCGAGTTACTACTGGACAGGTGGGGCCCCGTGATTTGACTTGCCATTATCATTTTAACTACGGTGCTACGACCGGCGTGAGTTTCCCGATTCCTGACTACCTCCATACAGGTGCCTCTCCCAATGCTCCACCATGTAGTAGTAGGGGCTGGCTCTTGCATGAGAGCCCACTTCTCCACTTTTTCCTTGCCTCTCTTTCCTCCACATATGCAAAAATGCCATGTAAAGCGCACTATTGTACTTACTTGCTCCTACAGGTGCTTAAGCTTGCCACATAGGCATAAAGTCTGATGTGGCAAGTTAATCAAGAAGAGAGAGACTAGTTTGGTGACCCAAGGAAGAAACGGTGCTAAGCGCGTGTACCTAGGTGAAAAGACAATTTTGAGTCTATAGCTAATTAAATGAAGCAAACTTAGCAACACCATTTCATTAGAAGAGGTCACTCCTTGGCAAATGCAATAAATACTAGTACTCCCTGTGTCCCATTATATAAGAACGTTTTTGACACTACACTAGCTAGTGTAAAAAACGTTCTTATATTATGGGACGGAGGGGGTACGAAGAAAGAGATAAAGAGAAGTAAAAAATACACTTATATCCAACCTTGTTGTAGTATGAGTGACTAAGTGATGACTATGTATGACATGCCAACATCAGATAGCCTAACGCACCGTGTTAAATCTCCAAGGGCGCGACCACGCGCGTGACGTAACGGTCATGGTAGGCGCGACCATGATACGGGCTGCTGGCAGCCCTTGGATCTGAGATCAAACGGTTGCATGCTAAGTTGCTGAAAATTTTAAGAATAACCCTCCAAGTTCATCCTTCGTACCGCAAACTGGAGAAACCTCATTACACGTTTCATCGTCATGCATGGCAGCGGAATGTACAAGATATAGACCACATCCACTACGCTGCAATGGATGGCTACCTTTGTTTCAATATCTACAAGGGTTGGATGAAGAGCAACGGCCAAGTTGGCGGTTCAAGCAAAGAAGTATCGGCCAAGAGGAAGAGGGACAAGGACGAAGTCGAGGACGTGGACGAGGACACCGAGTAAGGTGGCAGTGTCGTTGCTCATGGCGGTTCTAAACTTCTAATGCAGTGTCTACCAGATTAGTTGCATAGTTTAATTTCAGGTGTGCTTAGTTTAATTTGAGGGGTGTGTTGTGCTGAGCCCCCAGCAGAACTATGTTATGTTTCTTCTCGTTACTTTAACTCTTCAGTATGTACATACTAGTACTAGTATTTCTTTAATAGAATTTAGCACCCCAATTAAGCACGTACTAGCTTTTTCAATAGTACTATATGCATAATTTGGCGACGAGCGCTCTCTATATGTACCACCTTTTTTTAAAATTTCAATTTTTGCTCCATGGTGCAATCCATCGATAGTGGAGTACTACTGTACAAAAGTATACATTTTTTAAAAGGCTAGCGTACTGTTCATCACATATATATATATATATATATATATATATATAGTTAAATTCTCAACCTAGAACGACGTGCATGCCATGTAGTAAACCGATCCGGAGGAAGTATAGTAAAAATGAGGTGATTTTACCTAGCGATCGGCGGGGGAGCATGGCCTGTCATGCGGTCCCACGTGTCATGATGTACCAAGGTGATGCGCGTGTCCCTCTTGAGGCAGAAGCAATACTAGTACGTGGTTTGAGATTATGTTGAACCGAAGTGTGAAATAATGGTTGCTTCGTCCGTCTGGGAAGGTGCGACATTGTGATTTGACGTCTCATTGCTCATTACTAACACTGGGCCGGTACGAGTGGGGTGCGTCCCCTCTGCTGTTCTGCACTATTATTTGGTGCTTGACACGTCGACCTGGTTGCACATGAGATGACCCCCACATCCTTTGTCAGAATAAACAACACCCCGATCAATGCATTTCACTCTTTCGTGCAACGGACGGGCACCTTACTTGCTCCTACAGGTGCTTAAGCTTGCCACATAGGCATAAAGTCTGATGTGGCAAGTTAATCAAGAAGAGAGAGACTAGTTTGGTGACCCAAGGAAGAAAAGGTGCTAAGCGCGTGTACCTAGGTGAAAAGATAATTTTGAGTCTATAGCTAATTAAATGAAGCAAACTTAGCAACACCATTTCATTGGAAGAGGTCACTCCTTGGAAAATGCAATAAATACTAGTACTCCCTGTGTCCCATAATACAAGAACTTTTTTGGCACTACACTAGTGTCAAAAACGTTCTTATATTATGGGACAGAGGGAGTACGAAGAAAGAGATAGAGAGGAGTAAAAAAAATACACTTATATCCAACCTTGTTGTAGTATGAGTGACTAAGTGATGACTATGTATGACATGCCAACATCAGATAGCCTAACGCACCGTGTTAAATCTCCAAGGGCGCGACCACGCGAGCGACGCGACGGTCGTGGTAGGCGCGACCATGATACGGGCTGCTGGCAACCCTTGGATCTGAGATCAAACGGTCCCATGCTAAGTTGCTAAAAATTTGCAGAATAACCCTCCACGATAGGATATTCGCCCATTGGTCTAGAATCACGCCATGCAACCGTTCGATCTCCGACCCAAGGGCTCTCGGAAGCCCGTATCATGGGAGAATGGAAAGCCACTACCCTGCCGTTCGCACGCTGGTAGTTTGCTCCTACTCGTCCCCGCACGTCCTTTAATACTACAGTGGTTCGCTCCTAGTCATCCCGTCCATTCACATTACGGTAGTTCCACTAATCCTAACCCTCCTCCCAAATCCATGGCATCCCAAATCTCCCCGATCGGCGGTGAGTACAAGGTTAGAACCTTCACCGGCGATGAGTTCGACGTCATCTTCACCCGTTCTTCTGCGACGGTGAAAGGATGCCTTTCTCGCTTCAGACGCATGTTCGAAGACTCACATGATGAGTGGGTCGCCGGGCTAGATGTTGAGTACACCACAGTCATGGTACGAGAGAAGGATCTAAAGGACGAAGAGAGGAAGAAGCCCGCCGTGATCCAGGTTTGCGTGCATGACTTATGCTTGGTCTACCACATATGCCATGCCGACGTTGAGTGCCAGGATTTTAAGGACTTCCTCGAGAGCAACCTAGTCAAATTCGTTACTGTAGACTTTGGTAACGACAAAGAAGTCCTGCGTCGGATAGGCAACACGTTCGACCTCCAAAAGAATCGGTTGGTGTCCTCTCGTCAGCCTTCAATGCTGACCCTGGCAGGAGCCATGGTTCATCCTTCGTATGGTAAACTGGAGAAACCTCCATACACGTTTCATCGCCATGCATGGCAGCGGAATGTACTAGATATAGACCACATCCAGTACGCTGCAATGGATGGCTACCTTTGTTTCAATATCTACAAGGGTTGGATGAAGAGCAACAGCCAAGTTGGCGGTTCAAGCAAAGAAGTATCGGCCAAGAGGAAGAGGGACAAGGACGAAGTTGAGGACGTGGATGAGGACTCCGAGTAAGGTGGCAGTGTCGTTGCTCATGGTGGTTCTAATGTAGTGTCTACCGGAATAGTTGCAAAGTTTAATTTCAGGTGTGCTTAGTTTAATTTGAGGGGTGTGTTGTTGCAAAGTACATATTAGTATTTCTTACATTTCATCTTTTAGTTGGTATAGTACTACCACTCGTTTATTCACATTATATATGTACAATATATATGGCCAACATCATATAGCCAGCAGTTTAGTTGTCAAAGAATTTCAGGGTGCTTAGTTTTGTCGAAGAATTCCAGGGTGCTTAGTTTTATTTGAGGGGTGGGTTGTGCTGGCCACCATTATTGTGACTAGCCTTTTTAATAGTACTATATGCATAATTTGGCGACGAGCGCTCTCTATACGTACCACCTTTTTTTTAATTTCAAGTTTTGCTCCATGGCGCAATCCATCGATACTACTGCTGTACAAAAGTATACATTTTTTAAAAGGCTAGAGGGCGGGGCAGTCTAGCTTGGTAGGTTTCACGAGAGGCGAGGGCCTTTGTGATTTGACGGCTCATTACTGCTGGAAGGCGGGGCCTTGTGATTTGACTTCTCGTATAAATGCGTCGACGACCTGATCGAGGAGGAGCAAAGAACAGTGCGATATACTCAAGTTTTCCACTGGAGTAGTACTGCGACGGAGGAGCACGAAACACGGCAGCCCAGTGCCATATGGCGATAAAAAATGATCTAATTTGCTAGTCATCTCATTGTTAGCATTGTTCTATTCATTCCCTCAAAAAACAAAAACCATTGTTCTATTCATGCCTCGCAGAGAACATGACACGTGCGGCAAAACACCAGAAGCAAAAGATGAAACACAGCAGCAAAAGAAGAAGGAAGATTATCACCCCAAATGATCTAATTCACCGCGGAGTCGTAACTGCTTCTTCATCGCCTCCACGACCTCCATCTCCTTGCGCGTCTCCTTCGCCATCTTCTTCATTCTGTCCATGATGCGGGATTTCTCGACACGAGCCTTCATCATCTGTTCCATGGCCGCATTACGTACCTTGACAGCAGTCGGGTGCTCGATGCGGAGCTTCGCCAACTCCTCCTTCTGTTCCATGACGAGGGCCTGCAGCATCTTCATCGAGGAACTACTATTCTCATGCAGCTTCTTCCAGCCGGCGTTCTTCTCCTTCAACAGGTCGATCTCGTGGCAGAGCTTCGCCTTGTCCTCCTAAAGTCGCATGATTTTGTCGGTCGCCTTCTTCTCCGAGGCAATGCTCTTCTTCAGCAGCATCACCAAGCCGACGGTCAACTCCCCCTGCTGATTGAGCTCAATGGGCATGTCGTCGAGGCTCTCCGTCAGCAACTCCGTCAAGCCTTGGATGAACTCCTTCTGCATATTGAGGTGCTTATTGAGCTGATCGGGCATGCCGTCGAGGGATAACGACTCCAGCTCTGCCGGCTCGGCATGTTCACCTCCGCGGCTAGGGCGCTCCTGGGAGCCATCGCCTGCCCATGAGAGATCTTTCGAGGTCTCTGCGTGGCGGCAAGCCCTCTTTTTTTTCCGCAGCCTTGGTTGCTGCTCCCTTGTTATGAGTAGTCCTCGACCTAGAGCTCTGCTCACCGGCCATGGCAACGACGGACAAAGAAGAAGCACTTATGAGGAGGAAAGGTAGAGTAATTTTTGGTTAGGTAGTTCCCCTTTTTATAACCTATGTACTAGCACTAGTAGTACTAATACCTGCATAGTGGGAACACGTTCAGGTTTGGTACGTAGTACTAGTAGGTGTGAGCAGGCTTTCGAATGTGATGGGAACAAGGTAAAGATTAATTGATGGTTTTGGTTTCGAGGCCCGAAACGGCTCCCGATGAGTTTAGTGGAACATAAATTTCAAGTAGACTACACTGCTCAAATGCGTAAATATTATGTTACTGTCAAAAATTGGCACAAAATATGAAGGAGACCAATGAAACTACTACTAGCAACCCACGATTTAACTACTGGCATGCGTGCAGTGGAGTGTCTTTCTTCCGCCCTCACGTCCACTCAATTTGCATGCGCTGTATTAATTGACCATCAATGAAGTGAACGACTTTACACGCGTCAAATTATCACATGGGGTGGATCTTGGTACAAAATTGCGTCCGCCCGTGTACCCGCATGTGCGTGCGAGGGAATGAGTGCGTGTGTGGTGTGCGTGCACATCTTTGCTTCGTGCATGTACCGCCAGTATGGCTCAGGGAGGACGAGAACATTCTTATGGAACCAGCAGCACGTCACTGTGATCAATCCACACAAGGAGGTCGCAACAACGCCTCCACATGTGCCACGTGGCTTCATGAACTGTAAGAGAGACACTGTGTAGCGTGCCATTGGTATTCTAATTTACGTGTTTTGCACATACTCGAAGTACTAGTAATTTACACGTGCATTGCACGCATCAGATTTTGCAACCAAATTATGAATAAATACCACACTATAGCATGTAAGCTCTTAGTCATATATGCGTGATGTAGCCCTTCGTTTAATTCTTATAGTTCATCTCATTCAAAATCAAATTAGTTTTTATAAAAAAGCTAAGAACGCGTGAATAGGAAAAACATGGGATTATAGTGGAATGTCATATTGAATCCTACAGGATTGTATGAGTGTTTGATTGTGCATAGAAAAGACGTAGAATTCTTTCAAAGAGGTTTGAGTGGATGGGATGTTTCCTATGAAATCTAGTGCAAATGAATCATACGGAAAAATTCCTATGGTTTACAATCCTATGAATCAAACAACCAAGATAGGAAAAATTCCTAATGATTAGAATCCTCCAAAATTCCTTTGAGAATCCTTTGAATCAAAGAAGCCCTTAATCTATTTTATGATTCATGGAATTGTGCGTTGTAAAGCATAAAGTAAAAACAAATAATGGCAATTCAACTAGAAAAAAAAGTTTGGCCAGTTATGATACGGAAGATTCTAGAACAAAAGAGAACCACTGTTGTTTTGAGGTTTGTGCATTATGCTTAAGTTCAACCATGGAGTCTGCTAGATTGTACATGTGGCAAAATCCGGTGTGGGCTAGAAGATGGTGTGAAGGGCCGAGTGGACGGAGACTATGAAGGAATGCACAAGTGCGAGATCGATATTTAGAGAGAGGGGGTGAACACGTGCGCTGTTGCATGCAGTGGCGGAGCCATGAAAAATAAATGAGCTAGGGGCCAAGCATTGCTAATCCTTTACGAGGAGGGTCAATTCATTAAATTAAACCTTTTTAGCAGCAATTGTCTAATGATCACATTCATATTAGCCTCGATATATAGTGATGTTAGGGGGGAGGGCAGGGCCCTTACTGCCCTCTGTCTTCGCCATTGTGCACGCATCTGAGAGATGAAGCGAAAGGCATGGATGATGAGAGGGGGGCGTTGGATATATAATTAATGTGGGTGTATTAGCTATTTATGTTAATCCTATATAGAGAGGTGTAGATTTATCGATGTGGACGTGGGAGAGGTATAGATTGATCGATGTGGACGTGGGAAAGAGGGTGAGACCTCACTGAATATATCGATTGATCGGTTTGTGTGGAAAACTATGAAAGACCTAGCTATATACACACATACATAGAGGAACATCGATCGTTGCGCATGCACGCGTGAGAGATAAAGAATGCCCGGTATGAGGGAGAGGGGGATGTGTGTGGGTGTGTGCCTTCATGGGAGACCGACCTGAAGAAAAAGATTGCATGAGTGTGATAGATAATGCCGACTGGTAGTGTGTGTGCATGCATGCACGAGAGAAAGTTAGTGGTACAATTATAAAGTGAAGACTACTATGTGGGTGTGAAAGAATAGGTGAGGTCATAATCAATGTAAAGTTGAATTCGAATATTTCAATAAGAGATCCTGATGTTTGAAACCCATGCATGCATGAATATAACGGAGATCTGCCTGGTGTGCTTTGGAAACGAGCATGTTGTAATGCGTACACATTGAACAAGGTCAGACTGATTTGAATTTGAGATACCGAATGCCCATGTCGCATCCGTGCATGTAATTGGAGATGATGGGCGGCTTTCGCATCACATATCTATATCTATACCCCTATATATATATTATATTATATATATTTTTATATTGTGAGTGGGTAACTTTAACTATGAAAGATGGTCGTTGGATGAGGCGAATCCGAAGGTCCAAAGATGGCAAATTTGAGCACTATTGGCCGTTGGATATCATCTAGATTCCACCAGATTTCGCCACATGTATAATCTAGAAGCCTCCATGGTTGAACTTAAGCATAATGCACAAACATCAAAACACAAGCACTTCTTATTTGTTCTAGAATCTACCGTATCATAATTGCCCAAATGTTTTTCTACATGATTTGCCATTATTTGTTTTTACTTTATGTCTTATAACGCACAATTCCATGAATCTTAAAATAGATTAGCTTTCTTATAAAAACTAGATGATTTTGAATGAAATGAACTATAAGAATTAAACGAACATCTACATCATGCATATATGACTCAAAGCTTGCATGCTATAATGTGGTATTTATTCATAATTTGGTTGCCAAATCTCATGCGTGCAATGCACGTGTACCTTACTCTAGTCTAAATGGTGTTTGTGTGTGTGTTGTGCGTGTTGAGGTGCAAATTGTCTTTTTTTGGTACACGTTAAGCTTGTTCTTCCGAAATTCCAAGCCGCGCCTTGTTATGCCGAAAATTCAAGCTAGCGTCTCTGTCTATCATGCTGCAAAACTCCCGCCTCTTCAACCCGCGCCTTGTTAGCCCGAAATTTTTAAGATATATCTTTGTCTCATTGTGCTCCGACAACTCCCTCCATCTCAACCCGCGCCTTGCTATTCCGAAATTACAACACGCGCGAAAACTCCCACCTCCTGTGAAATCCCGACACGCGAAATGCCCGTGGTGCCCCTGAACCTAAAGAACCGCCTCAAATCGGTGGGGGGGTACTTTCGTAACTTACCCCACATTTCGGACAAGCGCGTCTCTAAGCCATGGTTCCCCACTGCCATCCCATCCGCCCACCCATTCATACACCGAGGCCGCGAAAACCCGCGACAAAACCCCACACCCTACTCCGTCCGCCACCCAGCCGGAGCTTCTTCCCCGACGACGTCGTCCACAGCAACACCTCGATGTCCCTCATCCACCGTACCGGATGAGGATCCGTCGTCGATCTCATCGTCCCGCCGGTTCAGCCACCCCGTCCTCCACCTTCAAGGAGCTGCCGCAACATTCCCCTCGTCTTTCGCACCACCTCCATTCCCACACCGCCGTCTTCACCTGCACCATCGGAAGAGCATCATCATCACCTTTTCCTCGAATGAAGTTGCGGCCTAATCGGCGCCACCAAAGAGGTTGTACACTAATCGCCGCATTTTCTTCTTGATTCGATCTCATGGTGCTGCCGGCGCTCGGTCCCGAGCCGACACGGTGCGACTCCATCCACGGCGGCGTCGCCGGCCACTTCCTCCATGGTGTCACTCCCTCGGCGGCGATGTCCACATCAGTAGGAGCTGCTGCTGCTTTAGCTCTCGCTCACGCTGCTGCTCTGCTCTTGCTCTCGGTCCCCTGCCTGGTCTGCTCTTGCTATTCCTCTTGCCCGCGCTGCTGCTCTCGCTCTTGCTTGTGATGCTGCTCCGATTTGGCTACACTTCAGTCGACTGAATCAACTTTTGGGTTAGTCGATTTCCAAGGGGTGGGCTCGCCGGGGTGAAGGAAGAACCAGCCACAGCGGGGAGGGGGGCTCGCCGGCGAGGTACCCCACTATCTATCTTAGGGTTCTGGATGGGGCGGTGGTCGCCGGTGATGGCGGGGCGTTGGCGGGGCAGTGGCGTGGGGATCGCCGGAGAAAAAGCTCGGCACGGCGGGGCCTAGAGGGATGGCCGGGGCGGCGGCGTACCGGTGGTGGGGAGTGTTTTCTGGGCGGGCGGGGCGGCGCACCGCCGGCCGCGGGCGGCGGGGGGCTGCTGTTTAGCTGGTGGTGGCTGGCGGCTCTGGGGGTGGAGGTTGAAGATGAACCGCGGGCCCTTGATTTCGTATCCAACGGCTGCAAAATCGACTGACCAGAGATGAAAAAGTCAGTCGACCGACGTGTAGCCTCACCTTGCTAGTGCGTTTAGTTTCGACAGCAAAATTTAGTTTCGACAGCAAAATTCAGTTTCGACAGTTAGGTTCAGTTTCGATGGTTAAGTTCAGTTTCGACAGTTAAGTTCAGAGATGAGCGGCTGATGTATTTTACATCTAGCACTTTGTGGTTATGTATTTTACGTCATGTATTGGAGATGCTATTAGAATTCCACTCAGGTTAACGTTGTTCATTGTCTCTCTTGTCCTGCTCAGCCTCGGTGTCGTACAACTCACCGGAGCTGCTCCAACGACGAAACCCTCCATCACAGTGGAGCAGTACCTCGGGCTCCATCTCCAGACGCCTAAGATCTTCTTCCCCTCCTCCGACAGCAAAGTCAGCCGGAGCATCCTCACCGGCCAACCCAATCACGCTGAGATCGACATGGCTTCGCCAAAGAGGTTGTACACTTGTTGCACCTCTTTTTACTCTACATGTTACATATATTGTCCACTGAGCACTCGTAGTAATGGGAAATACGATTATTTTATCCTACTATATGACAAGCAGTGAGGTACCAGGCAACTTAGCTATCCGTGATGGACTCTCTTGAACGCCATCATTATTTATCTCTGTGCATTTGAGCTGTGCATTTGTCGATGAGCCTGGGAGTTGAGCTAGTATGGCAGTGGCCTGGGTCCAAAGTAATAGAAGTAGCACAAAAACATTTTTTTAGTGTAGGATTTTCCTTGCTCAAGCCTGCCTACTAGAATCGCCAGTGCTTGAAAGGAAAAGTGAATGAAAAACATAGGAATTGGAAAGTTTCTTATGGTACTACTTTTCATGAATTTGGTGCAAAGGAATGGAGCAAAGGAAAACTGTAGGATTTGTTCCTTTAGTGTCTCCTTGAAAGAAAAATCATAGGAATTCTAATTTCCACCTCTCCTCCTTTTCATATTCCTATTCATCAAGCACAAGACTAAGAGATAGTAGCATAATAGGATTATAACCGTACATTTTCTTGTGGTTTGACTTAATCTCACCATGCTTTTTTGCATCATGTGATGTTCCAATTGTTGTGAATCAAACACCCAGATTGGCAGAAATCATGTGTTTTTAAATTCTCTGTTTTGCACGTGCATTCCTATCCTATTCCTGTCTATTTCCTATCCCTACATTGTTAGAATCCTCAAATTCAAACAAGCCCTTACTCAATTACTTCTGTTACAGATATGTGTCAAAGAAAACCTTGTGTGGTTTGTCCTGCTCCTGCGGCACTGTGTTCCACCCCAGCTCAGCTGCTCCAACGACGGAAGGGTTCACCACAGCAGGGATTCGCTCTCCAGACTGTCTTTGGCTGCCTCAGATCTTCTTCCCCGCCGCTGGCAGCCACGACAACTGCATTACCATCATCAACTGAGCAGATGACCTTGAGGACTACACGGGTCCGCAAGAGAGGTCGCACTCTTCCGTGTCTTCTTACGTTATGCATCGCTTAATATGATGGCATGCTACATTATCGTCGTGTTCACCTATTAGACTCCGAGTCAGGTCCAAACTAATGCTGAAACTTGAGTTTTTAAATGGTTGTGGGGTACATATTGGGGCAGCAATCAGTACTACCTGTCTACTATCTGGTTAATCTCCGGTGTCTACAATGAGTTTCATGTTGGGTGCAAACAAACATTAAAGGAGCCATTATCTGTATTTTTTAACTAAAGCTATTATCTACCTGCTATCATTGGTTTTGGGTCTATCCACATTTGCTACCATCACTCTGGATTTGTGCATGCACTCCTTACATAATCTCACTATGTTTTATTCCTATGCATGCCAGTTATTGTACACAATGGAACTGATCATGTAGAGCAAAATAGATGAGCCTTGCATGGCAATAAAATTTCATGCAGACGTCATTCCATGGTGGGTGCAAAGGCAGCCCCCCTCCACCCATTTCGGATCGTAATCAAGAGGAAGATAACTGTTCTGAGGTGGATTCAGAAGGAGAAGACCACTCCTATTTACCCCATGAGGTCTTCGCTCTAACTTGGCATGCTGATGTTGGTAATATTATGCATATGGTGCCTTGCATTGCTTACTGTATACATTAAAGATGTCATCTGCTTAGTTTAGACATGCTTTGTGTCAATGCCATCTGTTTTGTTTCTTTATCGTATATGTGAATCATGCAATGCCATCTTGTCTAGCCAGGCATCATATATGTGAATTTTGCAATGCCACCCTGGTTAGCCAGTCATCTTATATGTGAATTATATCATGCCATCTTTTTTTTATTATGTCTTAAATTTGTCAACAATTTTAGTACATTCAATTACTCTTCCTGTGCATCAGCCATTCGGCACGGTCATGGAAAAATCTGGAGTGGAAACAAGGTCTTCAGAGCAGACAATGCTATCTGATGAAGCGCATGTCTTGCTGGTTACCGATAGCTCCTCGGAGGAGGATTCAGAGACAGATGACCAGTCATATTTCCCCCCTGAGGTGCATGCCCTAACTTGGCAGGGTTATGTTACTCATATCATGCGTATGGTATCTTGCATTGCTACGTCATTTGCTTAGTTTAGACATGCTTTGTGTGAATGCCACCTGTTTAGTCTCTAATTACCATATATGTGAATTACGCAATGCCATCTTGTTGCAAGACATTATACATGTGAATTATGCAATGTTATCTTGTTGCAAGGCATTATGTATGTGAATTATGCAATGCCATGTTGTTTAGGCAAGCGTCATATATGTGAATTATATCATGCCGTCCTTTTTTTGTATTTCTCATTGCTTTTGTTGACAATGTTTGTATATTCAACTGCTCTTCCTGTGCATCAGCCATTTGAATTGGTGATGGAGAAATCTGGAGTGAAAACAAGGTCTTCAGAGCACACAATGCTACCTGCTGAAGCAGATATCTTGCTGGTTACAGATAGCTCTTCAGAGGAGGATTCAGAGGCAGATGACCAGTCCTATAATCCCCTAAGGTGTATGTTCAAACTTGGCAGGGTTATATTACTCATATAATGCATATGTTGTATCGCAATGCTTATTTTTTACATCATATACACAATATTGAATGCCATCTCCTTAGTTGACACATCATATATGCAATTGCCCTCTGCTCACTTCCTTAGTATATAAATCATATATTTGAATTATGTCATGCCATGACGTTTACATAGACAGCATGTATCTGAATTATGGCATGCCAACCCATTTTCTAAAGACATAATATAGTTATATCATCTCATCATGTTTACATAGTCATCCCATTTTAAATTATGTCATTCTATCCGTGAATTATATCATGCCATCATGTTTCAATCGACGGCATGTTTGTGATTTATGGCATGCCAACCACTTTAATAGACACATCGTATAGTTATATCATGTCATCCTATTTACATAGTCATCATATTTTGAAGTATGTCATTCTATCCTGTTTAGTTAGCCATCATACATGTTAAATTGTGTCATGCTATCCTGTTTAATTAGCCATCATATATGTGAAATTATGTCCTACTAATCTGTTTGCTTAGACAACATAAATGTGAATTATTTCATGCCCTGTTTTCTTCCCTACTATCCATTGCACCTGTCTATCTTACAATGTATGTACATTCAATTACTTTTCTTGTTTATCGGCCATTTCAATTGGAGGGAGTGATGGCAGTATCTGTGGGAGTAAAAACATGGTCTTCAGAAAAGATTGTGCTACCTGTCGATGCAGATAGAACCACGGTTGTACTTGCCCAAGAATCAGCCCCACCACACATAACCCACACTCATGCAGATTGTACCCCTACCAAGTTGAACAGGGAACCAGCTACACCCCTTCTAACCCCAACCCTAGCAGATAGACACCCAGTTCCTGTTGACACAGCACCGTCTCCACCACAGAGCACCCAAACACGAGCAGTTAGTAAGGCAACTGCAGTGCCCAAATCACGAGGACCACCACTCTGAACCCGAAGTCAACACTTAAAGCACAAGAAGAATTGTTCTCAGGTCAGGTTCCGTAGCTATGGTTCATACTACTTTGCTCTTGCATCACTGTATTTACTGATACCAACCAATTTCAAAATTGAAGGATGCAATTGAAACTCCAATGGCGCAACAGGTATGTTTTAAACCTGTTTCTTCAACGTGTTTGGCTGTTTGCTGTTGTAACTTGCTCTATGTTGATTTCAGTTTCAATTGAATAAATAGTTATGTTCTCATGCCATCCACATTACAAGTGTTGTTATTGCTGTGTAGTTTCCCACACTTATATTCTGTCTATGCTGCTTTGTCTTAAATAGATATGATTCGAACTGTATCTATCTTGATTTGGCAACATAAACTAGAATGATATAGATCATACAGTGACCATACTACATATATATATGTTTGTTTCATGTTGTTATCCTGTCCACCTTACTACTGAACTGGTTTACCAAAATGAGTTTCATATACTACATTGTAAACCTGAGATGTGTTTGTTTGTTTCCCTTTTAGAACGCGGATAAAATATTGGAGAAGAGTACCCTGTTATGCAATGGTAAAGGAAATAATGCAGATAAGGTTCAAGATAGTGAGACATCCCTGTTGGTCTCCAAGAAAGCTGATAAAAACTATATTGAGGACACTGAGACAACCCCAAAGTCCTGTCTTGATGTAGTGCTTGAGTTACTGGCTACCACTGCTGGCACCAGCTCTTCGAACTCGTTGCCTGAATCAGTTCAGCTTCTTGAGTCTCAACTTCAAGTTGAAAGACATCGATCATATGTTATGTGACAGGAAGCCGAAGGACCGAGGAAGTCCCTGCAGAATTCAGATGCATACTTTCTGGTGCAACAGCAGGCGCTGGAGGACTTAAGTGCCAAACAAGAGAAAGTTAATAAGCTTTCTAAGCATCTTGCCAGCATTATGGGTACCCAGGATATTGTTTCTTGAGCTCTTCTGAAGTGGTTTCAGTTCTGGACTTGTTTTGCCGCGGCGTTTATATGCTGCTGTGTTCCCTATATTTGCACTGGTGGCGAACTTTGATGCCCAGTGGATGTAATATGTGTAATAGCCGTGATAGCCTAATGTAAGTTGCTTGCTTATTTATTTCCTTGTTGTCTTGTTTATTTGTTTGCTTGTAGTCAGTGCAGTTCTTTTTCTGCGGTTTGCTAGTGGCTGCAACAACCTATTTTTTAAAACTAGGCCACAATAACCATGGGCTAATATTTATTGTAGTCACACTGCACCTACGGGCCATAGAAACAGTGGGCCTTCTACGGGCCGTATAAATAGTGGGCCTTCCACGGGCTGTAGAAACAATGGGCCTTCTACGGGCCACAGAAACAATGGGCCTTCTACGGGCTGTATCATCAATGGGCCTTATACGGGCAGTATGATCGATTGGCCAAACATGGGCCAATAACAGGCCGCATTATGGCCGTAAATGGGCTACAGTTGGAATCGTCTGTTCATGGGCCGACCATAATGGGCCATCGTTAATAGGCCATATTTCATGGCGCTATGAAAACGGCCCAACGTGTTAACGGACCACAAACGGGCCGACTGTAACCACGGGCTGAATTTGGCCCATAAGCAGAAAATGACAGTAACGGGCCATAAGTAAACGAATGCTGGAAATGAGCCCAAGAATAAATGGGCTCTGAGAAGGCCGAAAGATTACATGGGATGGAAACGGCCCAACGGAATAACGGGCCCTTAATGGGTACAAACTGATACACTGTTCATTATGGGCCAGTTTCACCATGGGCCATTAATGGGTGTAAAGTAATACACTGTTCATTACGGGCCAGTTTCACCATGGGCCGTTAATAGCCAAGAGTTACTTAGGGCCTCATATGGGCCGAAAGATGTCATGGGCCATACATGGGCCAGAAGTGAAAACGGGCTGGAATCATATTGGGTGGCCCAGATGACGCTACTGGGCCTAATTCAGATAGGGCGTAACGGGCCTTGGGTTAGCGGGCTATAAATAGGCTATATGCGAACAGGCCGTTAACAGGCTTTACATGGGCTGGCCCGCCACCTTTTAACCAAGTCAAATGGGCCGGCCTTTTCACAGGAATGGGCCTCTGTTGGGTCGTGCCACGTGTCGACGTATCATAGGCGTCTTCTGTCCAATGAGTGGATGACATCTGTCCCAACGGTGAGCCGACACGTGTTTCCTCCAGCCAATGATGATTTTACACGTGGAAATTCCCCATTGGTCGGGGCTGTTAACGGGTTATTGGATCCAAAACCCGACCCGATAGCTTAACGGCGTTCCGTTACGGTGGATGCCACGTGTCGGTCACCCTTGACGAAAGAACTTCTATGACGCGCGATTTATCTTCATGGAAGTGGAAACTTTTGTGATGATAATTTTCGTAATGTCATGGAACACTTCTATGACAGCACAGGTATGACTATCTTGATTCTGTCATAAATTTGTCATGGATGTACATGCATGACAAAAAACGCGACCTACTGTGACAAATATGTATCATCACGGAAGTGTATTTTTTTTGTAGTGTGTGTAGCCGGTTCTCTGTCCAACTGGGTAGGGGTACAATCTGCGTGAGTCTGGGTTATGTGTGGTGGGGCTGGTTCTTGGGCAAGTACAACTGTGGTTCTATCTACATCGACAGGTAGCACGATCTTTTTTGAAGACCATGTTTTTACTCCCACAGATACTGCCATCACCCCTTCCAATTAAAATGGATGATAAACAAGAAAAGTAATTGAATGTTCAGACATTGTAAGATAGACAGGTGTAATGGATAGTAGGGAAGAAAACAGGGCATGAAATAATTCACATTTATGTTGTCTAACCAAACAGAATAGCATGACATAATTTCACATATATGATGGCTAATTAAACATGATAGCATGACACAATTTCACATGTATGATGACTAACTAAACAGGATAGAATGACATACTTCAAAATATGATGACTATGTAAAAAGGATGACATGATATAACTACACAATGTGTCTATTAAAGTGGTTGGCATGCCATAATTCACAAACATGCTGTTGATGGAAACATGATGGCATGATATAATTCATGGATAGAATGACATAATTCAAAATATGATGACTGTATAAACAAGATGAGATGATATAACTATATTAAGTCTTTAGAAAATGGGTTGGCATGCCATAATTCAGATACATGCTGTCTATGTAAACATCATGGCATGATATAATTCAAATATATGATTTATATACTAAGTAAGTGGGCAGAGGGCAATCGCATATATAATTTGCCAACTAAGGAGATGGCATTCAAATATTGTGTATATGATGTAAAAACTAAGCATTGCAATACAACATATGCATGATATGAGTAATATAACCCTGCCAAGTTTGAGCATACACCTTAGGGGGATAATAGGACTAGTCATCTGCCTCTGAATCCTCCTCTGAGGAGCTATTTGTAACCAACAAGATATCTACTTCAGCAGGTAGCATTGTCTGCTCTGAAGACCTTGTTTTCACTCCAGATTTCTCCATCACCAATTCAAATGGCCGATGCACAGGAAGAGCAGTTGAATATACAAACATTGTCGACAAATGCAATCAGTAATACAAAAAAAGGATGACATGATATAATTCACATATATGACGCTTGGCTAAACAGCATGGCATTGCATAATTCACATACATAATGCCTTGCAACAAGATAGCATTGCATAATTCACATATATAATGTCTTGCAATAAGACGGCATTGCAAAATTCACATACATGGTAATTAAACACTAAACATGTGGCATTCACACAAAGCATATCTACACTAAGCAAATGACATGCCAATGCAAGACACCATATGCACGATATGAGTAATATAACCCTGCCAAGTTAGAGCATGCACCTCGGGGGGGGGATATGACTGGTCATCTATCTCCAAATCATCCTCTGAGGAGCTATCCGTAACGAGCAAGACATGCGCTTCATCAGATAACATTGTCTGCTCTAAAGACCTTGTTTCCGCTCCAGATTTTTCCATGACCCTGTCGAATGGCTGATGCACAGGAAGAGTAATTGAATGTACTAAAATTGTTGACAAATTTAATATGTAATAAAAGAATGATGTCATGATATAATTCACATATAAGATGACTGGCTAACTAGGGTGGCATTGCAAAATTCACATATATGATGCCTGGCTAAACAAGATGGCATTGCATGATTCACATATACGATAAAGAAACTAAACAGACGGCATTCACACAAAACATGTCTAAACTAAGCAGATGACATATTTGATGTATAAAGTAAGCAATCACTACAAAAAAGACACATCCGTGACATTTTGGGCCGAACGAATTTTTTTCTTGCCATGCTTATGACACTTCTATGACGACAATTGTGACAAAACCCGGTATCATCATAGATGTGATGGGCTCCTACTTCTATGACAAAAAATCATGATAGAAAATGGGTTTTTCATCCTGGGCGGGCCAGAGACGCAACTGCATGACATTCCTTGGGCCGTCCATGACGGAAAAAACCATGGTAGAAGCGAGGGCGAGGAAAATTTCTGGGAGTTCCCGATTACGGTGGGTGGTCGGGGTCTGAGCGATGCGTGTTTCTTTCATACACGTACGCGCATGTGTGCGTGGCGTTGGGATCTAACTGAACCCGAGTGAGGCGTTGGGCTCTAACTGAAACCAAGTGATTGCACTAGCTACATTACTAAACCCAAGCGATCGATCCCTTGATGTTAACTGAACCTGAGTGATTCCTTCGCTACTACTGCTAACTGAAGCCGATCGAACCCTGCTGCCTCCTTCCCTTGATGAACAGTGAGTGTTGTTGGGAGGGGGGCTCGATGAACAGATCCTAGTGGGGGTGGATGAACAGAACCCCATGGTGTTGCCTCTGGATGAACAGGACCCCGATCGAGCCGGTTGGGGGTGGATGAACAGGACCCCATGGAGGGATGGATGAATAGGACGACCCCATGGAGGGCTGGTTGAATAGTAGCCAGTGGAGGGCTGGATGAATAGTAGCCCATGGAAGGGTGGTTGAACAGGACCCCGTGGAGGGGGCTGGTTGAATAGTAGCCGCTGGAGGAGCGGTGGAGGCTGGATGAATAGGAGCCCATGGATGAACAATCGCAGGTGGAGGCTAGAGGAGGTCGACGGTGGATGAACAGTAGCCTGTGGAGGCTGGAGGAGGTCGACGATGGAGACGAACAGTATCCCGTGGAGTCTCGTTTTGCGGTACGCCACACCCCTCCCGATGAATAGGACCCCCGTTTCGACCGTAGCGCTCCAACACAAGTCCGTTTCCTATGTTTTGTGGTATGCCACACCCCTCCCGATCAACAGGGGCCCGTTTCAACTGTAGGAGGTCCAAGAGAAGTCTATTTCCTCTGTTTTGCGGTACGCCAGACCCCTCCCGATGAATAGGATCCTGTTTCGACTATGGCCGGTCGAACACAAGGCCATTTCCTTCGTTCTGCGGTATGCCAGGCCCCGTTTCGATCGGCTGTTTCGTCCAAGCCGGTTGGCTCCCGATGAACACGACATATTCCATTGCCTCCCGATGAACACGACGCATTCCGTTGGCTGCCCATGAACACGACGATGACGCGGTTTCTCCGTTCCGACCCAGCCATGTACATGAGTCGTGGTCGTACGTATGTGTGAGTAGGCGTTCGAGACCCTGCTGTATGTACGTACGTGGTCGTATTTACTTTCTTGCACCCTAGCCACTGTACATACGTGTACACGATATTAACGGGACTACATGACATGCTCCATGCGCGCCTCTAGTACGACACGTGCCCTTCCTTACACGGCCATGGTTCATCGCTGCAGCCTGCAGACAGATCAATCGACCAGCATGTATGTACACATTCACGACCAGAATGACAACGCTACGTATGCTTTGACCACGTGGGTCCCGAATGTCAGGCACTTCCTTGTGTGCGAATATGTAGTTGGTGGGTCCGAGCAGTCACGGGGCGAATCATTTTTTGGCCCATAATATGGACGCACTTCCTTGCATGCAAAGATGTAGCTGGTGAAGAAAATATGCCCTAGAAGCAATAATAAAGTTATTATTTATTTCCTCATATCATGATAAATGTTTATTATTCATGCTAGAATTGTATTAACCGGAAACATGATCCATGTGTGAATACATAGACAAACTTAATGTCACTAGTATGCCTCTACTTGACTAGCTCATTAATCAAAGATGGTTATGTTTCCTAACCATAGACATGAGTTGTCATTTGATTAACGAGATCACATCATTAGGAGAATGATGTGATTGACTTGACCCATTCCGTTAGCTTAGCACTTGATCGTTTAGTATGTTGCTATTGCTTTCTTCATGACTTATACATGTTCCTACAACTATGAGATTATGCAACTCTCGTTTACCGGAGGAACACTTTGTGTGCTACCAAATGTCACAACATAACTGGGTGATTATAAAGGATCTCTACATGTGTCTCCGAAGGTACATGTTGGGTTGGCGTACTTCGAGATTAGGTTTTGTCACTCCGATTGTCGGAGAGGTATCTCTGGGCCCTCTCGGTAATGCACATCACTATAAGCCTTGCAAGCAATGTAGCTAATGAGTTAGTTATGGATTGATGCATTACATAACGAGTAAAGAGACTTGCCGGTAACGAGATTGAACTAGGTATTGAGATACCGACGATCAAATCTCGGGCAAGTAACATACCGATGACAAAGGGAACAATGTATGTTGTTATGTGGTTTGATCGATAAAGATCTTCGTAGAATATGTAGGAGCCAATATGAGCATCTAGGTTCCGCTATTGGTTATTGACCGGAAATGGTTCTTGGTCATGTCTACATAGTTCTCGAACCCGTAGGGTCTGCACACTTAAGGTTTCGATGATAGTTATATTATGAGTTTATGAGTTTTGATGTACCGAAGTTTGTTCGGAGTCCCGAATGTGATTACGGACATGACGAGGAGTCTCGAAATGGTCGAGACATCAAGATTGGTATATTGGACGACTATATTCGGACACCGGAATAAGTCTCGGAGGTTATCGGATATATACCGGAGTACCGGGGGTTACCGGAACCCCCGGGGGGGTTAATGGGCCACTTGGGCCCAAAGTGGAGAAGAGGAGGGGCAGCCAGGGCAAGCCGCGCGCCCCCTCCCCCTCTAGTCTGAATTGGACAAGGAGGGGGCGGCGCCCCCCCTTTCCTTCCTCCCCTCTCTCCCTTCCTTCCCCCTCTCCTACTTGGAGAAGGAAGGGGGGAGTCCTACTCCCGGTGGGAGTAGGACTCCTCCTAGCGCACCCCTCCTGGCCGGCCGACCCCCTCCCCCTTGCTCCTTTATATACGGGGGCAGGAGGGCACCTCTAGACACAACAATTGATCTCTTGATCTCTTAGCCGTGTGCGGTGCCCCCCCTCCACCATAGTCCTCCTCGATAATATTGTAGTGGTGCTTAGGCGAAGCCCTGCAACGGTAGAATATCAAGGTCGTCACCACGCCGTCGTGCTGACGAAACTCTTCCCCGACATTCTGCTGGATCGGAGTACGGGGATCATCATCGAGCTGAACGTGTGCTAAAACTCAGAGGTGTTGTAGTTTCGGTGCTTGATCTGTCGGGCCGTGAAGACGTACGACTACATCAACCGCGTTGTTCTAACGCTTCCGCTTCCGGTCTACGAGGGTATGTGGACAACACTCTCCCCTCTTTTTGCTATACATCACCATGATCTTGCATGTGCGTAGGAAAATTTTGAAATTACTACGTTCCCCAACAGTGGTATTAGAGCCTAGGTTTTATGCGTTGATGTTATATGCACAAGTAGAACACAAGTGAGTTGTGGGCGATACAAGTCATACTGCTTACCAACATGTCATACTTTGGTTCGGTGGTATTGTTGGATGAAGCGGCCCGGACCGACATTACGCGTACGCCTACGTGAGACTGGTTCTACCGACGTGCTTTGCACACAGGTGGCTGGCGGGTGTCAGTTTCTCCAACTTTAGTTGAACCGAGTGTGGCTACGCCTGGTCCTTGAGAAGGTTAAAACAGCACTAACTTGACGAACTATCGTTGTGGTTTTGATGCGTAGGTAAGAACGGTTCTTGCTCAGCCCGTAGCAGCCACGTAAAACTTGCAACAACAAAGTAGAGGACGTCTAACTTGTTTTTGCAGGGCATGTTGTGATGTGATATGGTCAAGACGTGATGCTATATTATTGTATGAGATGATCATGTTTTGTAACCGAAGTTATCGGCAACTGACATGAGCCATATGGTTGTCACTTTATTGTATGAAATGCAAACGCCCTGTAATTGCTTTACTTTATCACTAAGCGGCAGTGATAGTCGTAGAAGCAATAGATGGCGTAACGACAATGATGCTATGCTGGAGATCAAGGTGTCGCGCCGGTGATGATGGTGATCACGACGGTGCTTCGGAGATGGAGATCACAAGCACAAGATGATGATGGCCATATCATATCACTTATATTGATTGCATGTGATGTTTATCCTTTGTGCATCTTTTCTTGCTTTGATTGACGGTAGCATTTTAAGATGATCTCTCACCAACTATCAAGAAGTTGTCTCCCTGAGTATGCACCATTGTGAAAGTTCTTCGTGCTCAGACACGACGTGATGATCGGGTGTGATAGGCTCTACGTTCAAATACAATGGGTGCAAAACAGTTGCCCACATGGAATACTCAGGTTAAACTTGACGATCCTAGCATATACAGATATGGCCTCAGAACACGGAGACCGAAAGGTCGAACGTGAATCATATAGTAGATATGATCAACATAGTGATGTTCACCATTGAAACTACTCCATCTCACGTGATGATCGGACATGGTTTAGTTGATTTGGATCATGTGATCACTTAGATGACTAGAGAGATGTCTATCTAAGTGGGAGTTCTTTAGTAATATGATTAATTGAACTTCAATTTATCATGAACTTAGTACCTGATAGTTTTTTGCATGTCTATGTTGATTGTAGATAGATGGCTCGTGCTGCTGTTCCGTTGAATTTTAATGCGTTCCTTGAGAAAGCAAAGTTTAAAGATGATGGTAGCAATTACACGGACTGGGTCCGTAACTTGAGGATTATCCTCATTGCTGCACAGAATAATTACGTCCTGGAAGCACCGCTGGGTGCCAGGCCTGCTGCAGATGCAACTGACGACATTAAGAACGTTTGGCAGAGCAAAGCTGATGACTACTCGATAGTTCAGTGTGCCATGCTTTACGACTTAGAACCGGGACTTCAACAACGTTTTGAACGTCATGGAGCATATGAGATGTTCCAGGAGTTGAAGTTAATATTTCAAGCAAATGCCCGATTGAGAGATATGAAGTCTCTAGTAAGTTCTATAGCTGCAAGATGGAGGAGAATAGTTCTGTCAGTGAACACATACTCAAAATGTCTGGGTATAATAATCACTTGATTCAACTGGGAGTTAATCTTCCTGATGATAGTGGCATTGACAGAATTCTTCAATCACTACCACCAAGCTACAAGAGCTTCATGATGAACTATAATATGCAAGGGATGGACAAGACTATTCCCGAGCTCTTCGCAATGCTAAAGGCTGCGGACGTAGGAATCAAGAAGGAGCATCAAGTGTTGATGGTCAATAAGACCACTAGTTTCAAGAAAAAGGGTAAAGGGAAGAAGAAGGGGAGCTTCAAGAAGAACAGCAAACAAGTTGCTGCTCAAGAGAAGAAACCCAAGTCTGGACCTAAGCCTGAGACTGAGTGCTTCTACTGCAAGCAGACTAGTCACTGGAAGCGGAACTGCCCCAAGTATTTGGCGGATAAGAAGGATGGCAAGGTGAACAAAGGTATATGTGATATACATGTTATTGATGTGTACCTTTCTAATGCTCGCAGTAGCACCTGGGTATTTGATACTGGTTCTGTTGCTAATATTTGCAACTCAAAACAAGGACTATGCATTAAGCGAAGATCGGCTAAGGACGAGGTGATGATGCGCGTGGGAAATGGTTCCAAAGTTGATGTGATCGCAGTCGGCACGCTGCCTCTACATCTACCTTCGAGATTAGTTTTAGACCTGAATAATTGTTATTTGGTGCCAGCGTTGAGCATGAACATTATATCTGGATCTTGTTTGATGTGAGACAGTTATTCATTTAAATCAGAGAATAATGGCTGTTCTATTTATATGAGTAATATCTTTTATGGTCATGCACCCTTGAAGAGTGGTCTATTTTTCTTAAATCTCGATAGTAGTGATACACATATTCATAATGTTGAAGCCAAAAGATGTAGAGTTGATAATGATAGTGCAACTTATTTGTGGCACTGCCGTTTGGGTCATATTGGTGTAAAGCGCATAAAGAAACTCCATACTGATGGACTTCTGGAATCACTTGATTATGAATCACTTGATACTTGCGAACGGTGCCTCATGGGCAACATGACTAAAACGCCGTTCTCCGGAACTATGGAGCGAGCAACTGATTTATTGGAAATCATACATACCGATGTGTGTGGTCCAATGAATATTGAGGCTCGCGGCGGGTATCATTATTTTCTCACCTTCACAGATGATTTGAGAAGATATGGGTATATCTACTTGATGAAACACAAGTCTGAAACATTTGAAAAGTTCAAAGAATTTCAGAGTGAAGTGGAAAATCATCGTAACAAGAAAATAAAGTTTCTACAATCTGATTGAGGAGGAGAATATTTGAGTTACGAGTTTGGTTTACATTTGAAGCAATACAAAATAGTTTCGCAACTCACGCCACCCAGAACACCACAACGAAATGGTGTGTCCGAACGTCGTAATCGTACTTTACTAGATATGGTGCGATCTATGATGTCTCTTACTAATTTACCGCTATCGTTTTGGGGTTATGCTTTAGAGACGGCCGCATTCACGTTAAATAGGCACCATAAAAATCCGTTGAGACGACACCTTATGAACTGTGGTTTGGCAAGAAACCAAAGTTGTCATTTCTTAAAGTTTGGGGATGCGATGCTTATGTGAAGAAACTTCAACCAGATAAGCTCGAACCCAAATCGGAGAAATGTGTCTTCATAGGATACCCAAAAGATACTATTGGGTACACCTTCTATCACAGATCTGAGGGCAAGATTTTTGTTGCTAAATTTGGATCCTTTCTAGAGAAGGAGTTTCTCTCGAAAGAAGTGAGTGGGAGGAAAGTAGAAGTTGATGAGGTAACTATACCTACTCCCTTATTGGAAAGTAGTTCATCACAAGAAACTGTTCCTGTGACAACTACACCAATCAGTGAGGAAGCTAATGATATTGATCATGAAACTTCAGATCAAGTTACTACCGGACCTCGTAGGTCAAACAGAGTAAGATCCGCACCAAAGTGGTACGGTAATCCTATTCTGGAAGTCATGTTACTTGACCATGACGAACCTACGAACTATGAGGAAGCGATGATGAGCCCAGATTCCGCAAAATGGCTTGAGGCCATGAAATCTGAGATGGGATCCATGTATGAGGACAAAGTATGGACTTTGGTTGACTTGCCTGATGACCGGCAAGCCATCGAGAATAAATGGATTTTCAAGAAGAAGACTGACGCTGATGGTAATGTAACTGTCTACAAAGCTCAACTTGTTGCAAAAGGTTTTCGACAAGTTCAAGGGGTTGACTACGATGAGACTTTCTCACCCGTAGCGATGCTTAAGTCTGTCCGAATCATGTTAGAAATTGCCGCATTTTAAGATTATGAAATATGGCAAATGGATGTCAAAACTGCGTTCCTGAATGGATTTCTGGAAGAAGAGTTGTATATGATGCAACCAGAAGGTTTTGTCGATCCAAAAGGTGCTAACAAAGTGTGCAAGCTCAAGCGATCCATTTATGGACTGGTGCAAGCCTCTCAGAGTTGGAATAAGCGCTTTGATAGTGTGACCAGAGCATATGGTTTTATACAGACCTTTGGAGAAGCATGTATTTACAAGAAAGTGAGTGGGAGCTTTGTAGCATTTCTGATATTATATGTAGACAACATATTGTTAATTGGAAATGATATAGAATTTCTGGATAGCATAAAGGGATACTTGAATAAAAAAAATTCAATGAAAGACCTCGGTGAAGCTGCTTACATATTGGGCATCAAGATCTATAGAGATAGATCAAGATGCTTAATTGGACTTTCACAAAGCACATACCTTGATAAAGTTTTGAAAAGGTTCAATATGGATCAGTCAAAAAAAGGGTTCTTGCCTGTATTACAAGGTGTGAAGTTGAGTCAGAGTCAATGCCCGACCACAGGAGAAGATAGAGAGAAAATGAAAAATATTACCTATGCTTCAGCCATAGGCTCTATGATGTATGCAATGCTGTGTACCAGACCTGACGTATGCTTAGCAATAAGTTTGGCAGGGAGGTACCAAAGTAATCTAGGAGTGGATCACTGGACAGCGGTCAAGAACATCCTGAAATACCTGAAAAGGACTAAGCATATGTTTCTCGTTTATGGAGGTGACAAAGAGCTAGTCGTAAATGGTTATGTCGATGCAAGCTTTGACACTAATCCGGACGATTCTAAATCGCAAACCGGATACGTGTTTATATTGAACGGTGGAGCTGTCAGTTGGTGCAGTTTGAAACAAAGCGTCGTGGCGGGACCTACATGCGAAGCGGAGTACATAGCTGCTTCGGAAGCAGCAATCAAAGGAGTCTGGATGAAGGAGTTCACTTCCGATCTAGCTGTCATACCTAGTGCATCGGGACCAATGAAGATCTTCTGTGACAATACTGGTGCAATTGCCTTGGCAAAGGAATCCAGATTTCACAAGAGGACCAAGCACATCAAGAGACGCTTCAACTCCATCCGGGACCAAGTCCAGGTGGGAGACATAGAGATTTGCAAGATACATGCGGATCTGAATGTTGCAGACCCGTTGACTAAGCCTCTTCCACGAGAAAAACATGATCAGCACCAAGACTCCATGGGTGTTAGAATCATTACTGTGTAATCTAGATTATTGACTCTAGTGCAAGTGGGAGACTGAAGGAAATATGCCCTAGAGGCAATAATAAAGTTATTATTTATTTCCTCATATCATGATAAATGTTTATTATTCATGCTAGAATTGTATTAACTGGAAACATGATACATGTGTGAATACATAGACAAACTTAAAGTCACTAGTATGCCTCTACTTGACTAGCTCATTAATCAAAGATGGTTATGTTTCCTAACCATAGACATGAGTTGTCATTTGATTAACGAGATCACATCATTAGGAGAATGATGTGATTGACTTGACCCATTCCGTTAGCTTAGCACTTGATCGTTTAGTATGTTGCTATTGCTTTCTTCATGACTTATACATGTTCCTACAACTATGAGATTATGCAACTCCCGTTTACCGGAGGAACACTTTGTGTGCTACCAAATGTCACAACGTAACTGGGTGATTATAAAGGAGCTCTACAGGTGTCTCCGAAGGTACATGTTGGGTTGGCGTACTTCGAGATTAGGTTTTGTCACTCTGATTGTCGGAGAGGTATCTCTGGGCCCTCTCGGTAATGCATAACTATAAGCCTTGCAAGAAATGTAGCTAATGAGTTAGTTACGGAATGATGCATTATGTAACAAGTAAAGAGACTTTCCGGTAACGAGATTGAACTAGGTATTGAGATACCGACGATCAAATCTCGGGCAAGTAACATACCCATGACAAAGGGAACAACGTACGTTGTTATGCGGTTTGACCGATAAAGATCTTCGTAGAATATGTAGGAGCCAATATGAGCATCCAGGTTCCGCTATTGGTTATTGACCAGAAACGGTTCTTGGTCATGTCTACATAGTTCTCGAACCCATAGGGTCCGCACGCTTAAAGTTTTGATGACAGTTTATGAGTTTATGAGTTTTGATGTACCGAAGTTTGTTCGAACTCCCGAATGTGATTAAGGACATGACGAGGAGTCTCGAAATGGTCGAGACATGAAGATTGGTATATTGGACGACTATACTCGGACACCGGAATAAGTTTCGGAGGTTATCGGATATATACCGGAGTACCGGGGGGTTACCCGAACCACCCGGGGGGTTAATGGGCCACTTGGGCCCAAAGTGGAGAAGACGAGGGGCGGCCAGGGCAGGCCGCGTGCCCCCTCCCCCTCTAGTCCGAATTGGACAAGGAGGGGGCGGCGCCCCCCTTTCCTTCCTCCCCTCTCTCCCTTCCTTCCCCCTCTCCTACTTGGACAAGGAAGGGGGGAGTCCTACTCCCGGTGGGAGTAGGACTCCTCCTTGCGCGCCCCTCCTGGCCGGCCGACCTCCTCCCCTTGCTCCTTTATATACGGGGGCAGGGGGCACCTCTAGACACAACAATTGATCTCTTGATCTCTTAGTCATGTGCGGTGCCCCCCTCCACCATAGTCCTCCTTGATAATATTATAGCGGTGCTTAGGAGAAGCCCTGCGACGGTAGAACATCAAGGTCGGCACCACGCCGTCGTGCTGACGGAACTCTTCCCCGACATTCTGCTGGATCGGAGTACGGGGATCGTCATCGAGCTGAACGTGTGCTAAAACTCGGAGGTGACGTAGTTTCGGTGCTTGATCGGTCGGGCCGTGAAGACGTACGACTACATCAACCGCGTTGTTCTAACGCTTCCGCTTTCGGTCTACGAGGGTACGTGGACAACACTCTCCCCTCTCGTTGCTATGCATCACCATGATCTTGCGTGTGCGTAGGAAAATTTTGAAATTACTATGTTCCCCAAAAGTTGGTGGGTCCCAACAGTCAGGGAGGAAACATTTTTTTCATGAAATACGGTCGCCTGTCTGGTGGGTCCCTGCTGTCAGCTGGAGGAATCATTATTTTCCGCCTAATAAGGAGGCACTTCCTTGCTGCGGCTGTGGACCCAGCTGTCAGCCTCTCCACATACAATACTCTTCCAAATGGAAGTCGTTCATTGACCACATTGACCAGGCCGCGCTGAGAGCACCAAGGCGGTGGACGACGGCAATGCCTAGGAAGGGGACGACGCGGAGCGGGGGAAGACGCGACAGTGGATGCCCACATGGAGAGGTGTATGAGGGTTCACTGGTTCGGCTGCGGTGTGAGGCTGTCGTCGCTGCAGGGCCTGGCCAGCGGTGGGAATAGTAGGTGACGGTGAGGCCTCCGCGGCAGCATAGCCGGCCATGGGAGGCTGGAGCGTGCGGCACGAACGGCGCTGCTTTGGGTGGCTGGAGCAAGAAGATCAGAGGTTGAAGAAGCACTACGACCGTTGGATGGACATTGTACGGTCTGGAGCTAGAATTGTTCATATTGACTAAGTTGACAAATCCCTCCATCCCCGTCAACTTAGTAGGCCCACAAGTGAGCCTCCCACTATGGTGGGTCCTAGCTAGCAGGGGGAGTATTCATCTTTTTGTGCGTAATAAGGAGGCACTTCCTTGCGTGCGAAGATATAACTGGTGGGTCCGAGCTGATAGCGGGGGGAATCATTATTTTGCACGTAATAAGGAGGCATTTCCTTGTGTGGGCCCCTACTATCAGCCTCTTCCGATGGTTGTTGTTTGTGGACCATGTTGACCTCACCGCACCGAGAGCACAAACGCGGTGGACGAGGGCGAGGCCCGGGAAGGGAATGACCCAGAGGCGGTGGAGCCACCGTAGCGGATGCCCACGCTAAGGGGAGTACGAGCGCTGACTGGTCGGCTGCGGGGTGAGGCTGACGTCGCCGGAAAATAACAGGATGTGTTGGTGGGTAGAAGGATGGCCTGGCGGCAGCACAGCCATCCATGGGAGGAGGGAGCAGGCAGTCCCGTCGGTGTTGGTTTGGGCGGCTAGAGCAGGAAGATCAGAGATTGAAGAAGCATGGGGGTCATTGGATGGACATCCAACAGTCATTGCTCTGTGTTGACTAAGTTGACAAACCCTTGCGTACGCGTCAAATTTTTTTAGGACAGCGTCATCGTCAACCTAGTAGTCCCAGAAGTCAGCCTCCAAATTTGTGGAAAACAGCATACAACCAATTAGCCATTATTTTCAATAAATTACAGCCCATTTGCTAATTCTTAAGGATATTTGAAGCCCATATTCTTGTTATTAGCATTATAGACCATATATTCTGGGCACTGCTAAAAAATCAACGAAATTTTGCATATTTTGATGGGGTCCGAACTCTTTTAATCACCAAATTTTGAGTCATGTTAAAAATAATTTTTTAAAACTTATATCAAAATAAAATTCAAAAAAATAATTCTCCACAAAAAAATGAATGAAATTTAAAATCTTAACTAGCAAGATGCCCGTTCGTTCCACGGAACATGAAGATGCATCTGTATGAGTAGTTTATCTTGTGGGAGAAAAGATGATATTTTAATGTAATTGCCAGTTGGCTTTGGTTTTTATAAGAGTAGAGAGTAGAGAAATCCAGAAAAAATGATATTTTAATGTAATTGCCGGTTGGCTTTGATTTAAAAATTTACAACCTATTTCTTACAACTTATAGCCCATTTTCTGGGGAAGCTCATTTCTTACTACTTACATCCCTCCTCGTCTTGAAAGATTTGCAGCCCACCAGGGCTGAGAAAAGCAAGTAGGCCACGGTTTTGGTATTCTCCAAAAAAAAGAACTGGGCTAGCCATTTTCAGAAAGAAAAAAATATATCAATTGGGCTCGTCATGTGCTTAAATAAAAGCGTAAGCGTCGGCTAGATGGGTCACAGCCCCCACACAACACATAGTTGAGCTCCGTCTCTAAAACTAAAAAAAAAACTAGGCGAGTTGTTGGGTCCCTAGTGTTATTCGCTCGTTGTGTAATTTTCTCGTTTATTGACTACATTGACAATGGCGTGGGACATAGTTGTCAAACAATTAGGAGGGTCCTGGTTGCGTTATGCAATGACCCTGGTGGGTCCCTACTGTCAGCCTCTCCACGTACAGTCATCTCCTGATTCTTCTTGGTTGTTGCAATGTTGATAATGCCAAACAGCGGTGGGCACAGCGAGCGGACCAAGGCGGAGAATGACGGCAAGGCCTCGGACGGGAACGAACAGCTGCCGTGGAAGATGCGGCAGTGTAGTGGTAGGTGGAGGGGAGTACGAGGGCAACAACATGCAACTCAAGCTTACAAATGGTAAAAAAAGCCCAAGGATTAATTGTTCATCAAATTTTTAGAGAAAACCCAGATTGAACATGGCAGTAACATCTAACCCAACCACTCTTTTTCGCAATGACAAACAAATGGATCGGTCTAATCCATAAAATCAACATCCTGTGCAAAAAAAATTATTTCAGGATGACTACAACTTGTTGTAAATAGAAGCCGAGCACGTTTAGAAGCCCATTTGTCCACCTGAAACTTCTTTTTTTGTTGTTCAACGTGTACGTCTGTGAGAAATCTCTTGTGGTAAAGCTTAAGCCTCATGGACAATAGTAACCTCACATTCAACAGGAAGAATGTGACAATGCTTCTGCTTGCCTGGTTGGATGCATATCCTTCCATCGTTATTGTCCTCAAACGAATGTCATGAGAACTGAGAAAATCCTTATGCTTATTACGCCACCGATTGGTTATATGTTTTTCTCCATGTGGTTGTGCCTAAGTAGACATGAAGATTGAAAATAGTTAAGGCCTGAAAAAAGAGTATGTCGAAAGAACGACAGCTGAACGGTTAACTCTAGTACAATATATATGGGCTTTCAATGTGCATGAAATCATCACCTTTATATATAAATTCTCCAGAGATCGAAAGCATCATAGCAAGCCAATAATTATGTTCAGATCAAAACTAAACATTCCGATATATAAGATCTTGACAAAATGCAGCAGCATTGATAGGCTATCAATGGATGAGCTCTTCATTGAGCATATACCATAATATTAGTACCAAAGTGTACTCCAAGATGATATAAAAATTATGTGCACAAATGAAAAATGCAGCTTATGATTACAAATGTGTAGATGATAATATACGGTACCTAAAAAAAGTGAGGAGCCAAACACCAACTTCTTGTGATCATTAAATGGGTCACGAATTACACCCAAGGTCTCTAGTCTGGGCGCAGAGACGACAGTTATTTGTGAAGGTTTATAAAAATCATCAAGGAGCAACCTTCGAAGTGAAGGGGCATCTTCGATGATGAGCTGATGTCCTTCAAAACAAATTCCAATGCTTTTAAGGTGAGGCGACTTTATTTGGAGACAACTGATAGGGATTTCTATTCCCAAAGCAATCAGCAAGCGCTCCAGGGCAGGGCAACTAGAGTGAATGATGTTGTGCAGTGAGGCCTCCAACAGATAAACCACCACAAGCGAAAGTTTTTTAGCAGTGGGAGTCGAAGCGTTTGTACTAGATCGTCTGGTAGATGGCATCGGGCGAAGGTGGCGGTGTGGAGAGAGGAGAAAAACTGTGAGATGGATAACCATGATGTGGGCACGAATTCTTGGTGTGTTCATGGTATGAAACTTTTGTGGTAATGGTACAACTCAAACTGCTAGAGTTTTTCAAATTTAAGGGATGTCAGCCAAGCGTCCACCATGCCGGCTATGGACAGCAGGTAGCGTATCAGGATGCAGAGGCGTTGAATAGGGCCCTGCGGGTGAGAGGAGATGATGGCTCTGAGGAGATCAAATTCAGGAAGGACAGACATCTAATGACAGTCGAGATTGAGGGGTGTGGTGCGCCATAGAGGGTGCCACCGAGTTGAGAGGACTTGTGTGCGGCAACAATCCTTGGTGGGGAGAAGTGAGATGATCTCCTCAAGGATGATGTCCGGGAGATCGCATATGCGGTCCACCGGAGATTCTATCGGTTCCTCGGATCTGGGTGGGGGGGGCGCCGCTTCTCCCCACGCTGCCTGGTGCGGGATCTACAACCAGCGTCGCCGCTGGCTGGAGCCTCATCTTCTTGGCGCTGGGGCCAGCTGACTCCATTTTCCTTGTGGGCGTTGCACCGAGCTCACGGGTTTGAGCAGAGTAGCAAGAGATGAGCCTAGTGGCAGTGCAAGTGGGGAAGAAGGAGGGCTAGGGATTTCTGTAGGAGTGGAAGAAGAGGAGCAGGCGTTTTCTGTACGAGTGAGGAAGAAGGTGAGCGAGGGTTATCTGGACGAGTGAGGAAGATGGGGAGCGGGGGGAATTGGGGAGACGGAAGCGGGAGAGCGAGTTGTTCATGTTTATAAGGCCCGCTGCACTAACTACTCCCTTTTTCCCAAGAATCGCTTTCTTCTTTTGCATTGCTGCATTGGAGCTGGCGCATGGACTTGGCTGACTGGCCATGCATGCGGGATGCATGTGCCCGCCGGCCACTGCATGCGCCTGGTTTGTTACTAGGCCTATTTAATAGGGTGGTTATGGAGTAAATTAAGGAGATTTATTTTCTCTTCTGTGCATCTTCTTGGTCTTAGCAATTGGCTCATGGGCCTAATAAACCCGGACGGAGGGAGTATAAGTGGAAGCGAGCGGGAAGGAGGGTTTTTCTGGGATCGCCCCCTCTTCAAGAAATATGGGCTTCTCCTCGCAAAAAACAAAAACAAATGGGCTTTAAGATGGATAGGCTTTTGTATCGACCTAGTCGACTGCCCGTGTTTCCTACTAGAGGGCCTTGTGCTAGTGGCAGTCCGAGACACTCTCCAGCTTATTGTCCATTCGAAAGAAAGAAAAGAGACACCTCCATCTTATGGCTACTCATCGGTAACCATTTTCAACTTGGCATCCACCAAATTAGAGGATGTGATACTGTATGCAGACACTCACATTAAACTAAGCTTCAGAAGATACGGTATGCATACTAACATTCAGAAGAACAAAAGTTCAGCATGTTTATGCATCTTCATGATTCACCATACTATAACCAATACAAAGCTGTGAGAAGATGTGGAAATAAAGAAAATCGATTGATGCTTCTCTGAGCAAAGGGCCTCCCTGCGCACGCATTAATTTCCTAGGCATGCTTGTTTCTTCTCAATGTTGCGAGCACTTTGAGCATGTTGGCAAGTCCACAGCTAGCTAGCTGCCTCATCTTGCAATTAATGCTGACACATTTGCAGCAAACACATGAGGCAATAGAGATCACTCAACATGAGTCCATATTGTGTAGTTCCGCTGAAATCATCTTCATTGTCCTGAATCTGAAAAGATAGGAAAGCAGTAGCTATATTAAACGGTGTTGCAAAACAGTAGCACATATCAATAGCTCGGCATGACAAAACACGATCATCTGGACGAAGGGGATACTGACCTGCCTGAGGAAGATTATATATAATTTCATAAGTCCTTGGTTGATTTCCACCTTCGGCTGCACTGCTTGTTTGCTCCTCCACACATGACAGGATCGTTCCGCACTACATTCAGCAAGTCAATGTACGAATAAGCTAATTTCATCTTGCGGTGGTCATTGTACCTAGTTACGAATGTAGGAATACCTCGATCACCATGAGGTTAGCTGATTGCAGGTAGATGCAGCCATATAAATTTTATGCGGTGCTACCAAAGTTGAGGTTTGTATCCCTTCTCGTTATGAGAATTCTTCTTGAAGTTGGTAGAATGTGACGGCTTGTTCTTTGCATCAAACTTTCCTTTCCCCTGAGATTTGTTCTTGTTGTTTTGGGGCTGGTTGGGCTGGAAGTTCTTCTCGTGTACCATGTGGGCACTAGAAGCTCCCTCAGCGACCCGAGCACGTGTGTCTTTTGCTCTCCCCTTCTCTTCAAAATCAAGAGTGCTAATGAGATCCAAAACAGAAAACTCGTGTCTGTTGTTTTTCAGAGAAGTAGCAAAATTGTTCCACGAAGGTGGAAGCTTGGCAATGATGGTCCTAGCAACAAATTTGTCTGGCAAAACACACTTAAAGTACTCAAGTTCCTTAGCGAGTGACTGTATCTCATGAGTCTGCTGAACAATAGAGCGCTCATCAGTAATCTTGTAGTCACAGAATTGCTACATGATGTACAACTTGGTGCCAGCGCCCGAGGCCCCAAACATGGCCTCGGGCGCAGCCCACATGTATTTGCTGCTGTCAAACGACATATATGAATCCACAATGGAATCATCAAGAACACTCAGCGGGGCGGCTTTGAAGAGGGTATCTGTGTTCTCAAAAGCTTCTTGTTGTGTAGGATTAAGATTGCCCTCAGGCTTACCCTTAGTGGCATCGTAGCAGTACATGATCTGAAACCAATATACTGATCTTGTGCGCCACCTTCTATATAGCATCCCCTTAAAAGTAGGCGGCTTCAAAAGCACAGCAAAACCACTCACAGTAAATTGCTTATAATCAGGTTTTTGGATTGGATTGTTGAATATATGAGTGATTTAATCCAAATCAATAGTAAATAGATCATGACGATAATTGCAAAGATCAAAGTAATGATGCGGACTAAACTAGGAGGACAAAATCACATACTGTACAGTAGGAGCCGAACCGCTGTTGTTGATGTTGCCACTCATGTCGTTCATGAAGAGGTTACCGAGGTCAGGGAAGAAGGTTGTCATTGAGGAAGTCATCACTGGAAGCAGTCACAGGAGTGTGCTCCCCAAAAACCTGATCGCCCCTCTCCCGTACAGGATCACGAAAGGCGGGGTTCGGAGGACTGTTGTCCCTTCTCGCGGTGGACGCCGGAAGGAGGGCTAGAGAAGAATTGTGTGGCAGCGCTAAGATCTGGAATGGTGCGAAACCATATGATACAGCGGCGACTAGGGTAGATCCTGTCAGGTCGGTCGTGCGAGTAAGACCAAGTATAATAGTGGGCCTTTGGCCCAAACCCCACGTCCAAGTCAATAATAGCCCCACCAAGGTTTGTCTCAAAAAAAGGCTGAGTAATTAAGGCGTCCGTTAATTATTAATTAATGACTTAATAAATTTTCCAACCAACAAAAATATAGACCACATGGATAGCTTTTGTCCTTGGACAGCTCATTCCCAAAGAGCGCGTGTGTAGGTTTCCTATTATCATGCTCATGCAAATGCTAGAATAGATCACATTATAAAGTGGTGCAACTCACACCCACCTAGCAGTATGGGACTAAACTTTAGTCCCACTCACACCACACTTAGAGCATGGTTAATAGTATAGCCAACATCCGGCTATATGAAGTTGACACATCATCTAGAACCAACCTAATAGCCTGCTAGTACAATAGTTAGTCCCTTTAGTATAATACTATATCATTAATAATGGCCCCACCTTTTGTCTCACAAAGTATGTTGGAGCCCCTGCTACAACCGGCTACAAGTTTACAACCCGCTTCTCTTCTCTCTCCTCTTCTCTCTCCTTCAACTAAGCACAAATACTATATTTAAATCCTTATAGCCTGCTTATGTCATCTAATTGTAGTACTTGCTCTAAAGTTACTCTCCACTATGTAGTCTGAAATGTCAGGCATGCAGCGGGCCGTGCCCTCGGTTGGCATGCCGCTTCAACGGCAGAAGCAGTGAGAGGTCGCAAATCCCTGACTTGCCATCAATGTGGAGTGGTGAGCTCAGCTGGCGCCGAGCGGGAAGCACGTGCTGGAGGGGGGGGTTGTTGGGCCAAGAAGGTGAGAAGCCAACTTGGGGTCGGTCCGGACGGGGAAATATCATGTGCTCCCATACTCACTAGTATTTTCATGCATATGACACTAGTCTATGTTACTACTCCCTCCTTTTCGGTTTATAGAGATGTTTAGAGTAACATAGTAATATGTTACAGTATAAGTTACTCCCCACTATGACTAGCCTTGGCCTCTCCCAGTGCTCCACCATGTATAGCTACTAAGCCTGCCACATAGGCATAAAATATGATGTGGCAAGTTAATTAATAAGAGAGACTAGTTTGGTGACCCCGGGAAGAAACGATGGAAAGACAGTTTTGAGTGTATAGCTAATTAAATGAAGCAAGCTTAGCAACAACAAACTAAGCACCTATGCATTGGAGACTTGAGTTGCTAAGCCATTTAATGCACTTAGCATCTCATCTAAGCACATCTAAGCACTTAGCACTTAGCACCCCCTTGACCGCGGACCTTGATGGTGTATGTCACCTTGTATCCAGATCTGAGATGCCACATGTACCAAATGAATGACTCCAAGATCGACCACCGTGATGCAAGAGGTGCGAGCCGAGGAACACTGTTGGAGACACCCCCCTCAGACTAGCCACAATGGGTAGTAACATAGACTAGTAACATGCTCATGTTACTAGTCTATGTTACTACCTCTATAAGGCTGGTCATAGTGGGAATAACATAGCAAGTAACATAACACATCCCAAGAAAAGTTTGCTTACATGGCATGTATTTAATGAGGAGAGATATGGTTAGAGTAACATAATATGTTACTGTAACATAACACATCCCAAGGTAAAATGTGTCTACATCTTAATAAATGATGTCTTGCATGATACTACATACATGTTACTCCCCACTATGAAGGTGGTAACATAGACTAGTAACATATGCATGTTACTAGTCTAAGTTACTCCCCACTATGACCAGCCTAATAACATATGTGTGGTAACATGCAACACTTCATTTATTAGGCTATAGAGACATCTTGCCTTGATATGTGTGATGTTACTACTTTCCTCTCTTTCTTCATTTATTGCTTGCCACATCATCTACTTTATCTAGACATGTGTGATGTTACTACCTATGTTACTCCCACTATGGGTAGTCTCATAATTTTCCTCGTCATCATCTGAGTCCTAGAAGATCTCACCCACATCATCATTAGGCATGCGGCCACCTTGATAGACAACGTGCGCAAAAGGAGTAGAGGCAACTGGGGACACACCACGTTGTGGGCACTCCGTATGTGCTCGTGTGCGTGCAGCATGCGTGCTTTTCCATCGTGCTAGCTCTAAGGCCGAGGTTGCGGTCGTCTTCGTCTCCGACTAGTCGTTGAGAAACTATGGCAAAGAGGTGTTGCAAGAGATGTGTAGGCGCCGTTGTGTGCGAGCTTCGCCGTAGCACGACGAACAGGACGTCGTCGCAGATGGCACACGCCTCCATGAAGCCGAGTGTGTGTGCCTACATGTGTTGTGTACGTGCGTTGTGTGCACCATGTTGTGCGCGTATTGCAAGAGTGGGTCGGCATGAGTTAGTGCATTGGCGTGTGTACCTGCGTGGCTGCATGCGTCCTGTACATGCGTGGCTTCTTGCGTGGTTATCAATATAAACTATAAAACATCTTCAACTTAGCATCCTGATGTATCATCTCTAGTTATTAGCGAAGAGTTCATGTTCTTTTATTTGTTTATAGGTGGGCAGGCAGCAAAAAACAGGGGAAACGCGCAAGGTTCCTTGCAAACGCTCCACCGCGAGGTTCCTTGCTCCTTCTCGGTCGTTGGGAATCTATGTTCTTCAACTCTTTTTTTACGTGAGCTTTATTCATGCTTTTGCCAACACACGAGACATCTAGCATCAAGGTGCACGTATCATGCAAGAAAATGGAGATAATTAGATAAGTAGAGCATAAGTGAGTCGTGCACTTCGATGGCACCTACTACGCAATATTTTTTCTCCTCGATGGCACATGAATAGTGCATGTACTCAATGATGGAGCACGGGATGGTAGCCATGACATGGTCAGCCCTTTTTTGGAGAGAGTACGTACTAAATAACTTTGATGTGTCCGGTCAACTCGCATAACGATGAGAAGCTTGCTTACTATGCCTTCTCCCTTGCCAACGCGTGTGCGGTGGCTCGCAGCACGAGGAGAAACTTTTGCTTACAAGCGGTGGACGTGCAGCAGTTCATTTGGTGTCAGATTGCCAGAAGTACTATTGTAGTACCATCATTATTGTTCGACTTCCGGAAGAGGCAAAGAGCCAGGCGCAAGGTCACCTACTAACCTTAGGCTAGGCATAGTAGGAGTAACATAAGTAGGGGTACCTCCTTTTTTTATTCTAGAAACAACCACACGTTAATATTGGACAGTAGCAGCACAACAACTGAATCAAAAATTAAAACCAACCAATGAATTAATACTACTGGTGAGCGTTTGCTAGTACATATCAAGTACTCCGTCTGTCCATGTATACAGGGCTTAATGAGTTTTCTGAGACTAACTTTGGCTTTGAATCCATGGGTTAGAGTTAGTTTTAGCTAGTTGGGGCTCAAATAGCCCTAAAGTATCCAAGCATGAGGGTTAAATTGGAGCAAGTTTCACCGAACCCACCAAAAAAAACTATCCCACCCAAGAGGTGCTAATTGAAGATAGTTCTCATTGGGCCCACTGAAAATCACTTTTCTCTCTCCATCAAGTGCATTTATTATCAATCTAACCCTGTCATCAAAAAACCTCTTTGGCTATAGTTAGTTCAGGGTTAGTCATGAATTAGTCTAACCTCTAGCTAAGTTAGAGTATCCAAACAAGAGCATTATAGGACATGCAAGTTGCTCAAAGCATACAGTCAAATTCGTACGTGAAAGGATCTTCTTTTAAACGGAACGTGAAAGGATCTTCGAATGATATAATTTTCAAATTATATAAAATCTTATCAATAGTCAAAGGCATCCTCGAAGAATACATTAGGCCCTATATAAAATCTTATCAATAGTCAAAACCAAGTGTTATAAACGAGTTCAAAACGAGAAACTGGACCCACTCATGGCACGGCACGCCTGTCTTGTTTGGTACGTCAGTCAAAGCACTTCCTCTTCTTAGCATAACAATAGAGTACAGTATTTTTTAGAATGCTCTTGGCATGTCGCTAACATGTGATGAGTTAACCGACCTCAATAGACGGCAAAAACGCCAGCCCGCCGCACTTTGAGAGAGACGAGGAGCGAGAAGGGATACGGGCTGCTGGATTACTAGAGCTAGGTGTCGCACGGATGCCAAGAAATAGTGGGTTAGCCATGTAGTATGATGTAACTACATTGGGTTGTCGTGTTTCGTACTCTTCCAGTCCACTATGGAGATGATTGGTGGATTTTATATCGCTGAATAATATAAAATATTATGAGTGCAGACGCTCCACGACGAGGTTCCTTGCTCCTTCTCGGTCGTCGGGAATCTATGTTCTTCCACTCTTTTGTTGACATGAGCTTTGTTCATCCTTTTGTAAACACGCGAGACATCTAGCATCAAGGTGCACGTGTCATGCAAGAAAATGGAGATAATCAGATAAGCAGTGCGTAAGTGAGTCATGCACTTCGATGGCACCTACTATGTAATATTTTTTCTCCTTGATGGCATGTGAATAGTGCATGTACTCAACGACAGAGCACGGGATGGAAGCCATGACATGGTCAACCCTTTTTTGGAGAGAGTACGTACTAAATAACTTTGATGTGTCCCATCAACTCACAGAACAACGAGAAGCTTGCTTACTACACCTTGTCGCTCACCAACGCGTTCGCGGTGGCTCGCAGCACGAGGAGAACTTTTGCTTAGAAGTTGCCTACCCACCTATAGAACCACCTCGCGCTGGCCAATTCCTCTCCAAACACCTAGGGAGGCAGTTGAACCAAACAAGTCTAACTTGCTCCAATTTAACCCTCATGTTTGGATACTTTAGGGCTATTTGAGCCCCAACTAGCTCAAACTAACTCTAACCCATGGATCCAAACAGGGCCAAAGTTAGTCTTGGAAAACATATTAAGCCCTATATACATGGACAGACTGAGTACAAGATACATACTAGCAAACGCTCACCGTTAGTAGTAGTTCATTGGCTGGTTTCGATTTTTGATTCAGTTGATGTGCTCCTACCGCCAATATTCGCGTCTGGTTGTTTCTAGAGTAAAAAAAGGAGGTACTAGTACTTACTATGGGAAAGGTGAAGTGATGGTTGCTTCACCCGAGCAACTTATTACTCTGGGAATATGGGAGTACCAGCGGATTCAAGGAACAGAGAAATGATGGTTGCTTCGTCCGAGCAATTTACAGTGGCAAAGGTGGGGCCCTATGATTTGACTGCTCACTAGTCAGTACTACTGCGGCACAACGACCAGGGTGAATATTTCCATGCAGTTGTGCACTCAATATTGCTGCATGGCAGGTGGAGCTGGATGAAGGATGTCCCACATGTTGGCGAAACGAAGTTGAATTGTTTCTGGCATTGCTATCAATCCTTCAGGATTTGTTTATATGTACGCATAATTTTAATGAAATTGTACTGTGATGCTATGAAGGTTTCAACTTTGGTTCCCGCGGGAAAAAAAAGGTTTCAACTTAGGATTCATGTCTCTGGCCTCAAGATTATCTCGTACAACATTCCACCAAATACAAATGAAACTACCATGGCTGCCAATGCATCTCAATGGTTCGCAGATCAGCGCCAATATTCACATCACAACTTAAGACAAAGTTGTGAGAAGGTGTACAAATAAAGAAAAAAATATAATTAATCGATGATGTTCGTAGGCATGGCTCCATTTCCTTGGCACAATGTTCATTGTTTGGCAGCTAGTTTCACCCAGCTCTGTAGCCAAAAAAGAGGTATATGGAGGACACCACAATCCGGTCATTTTGTGCAGCTCCACTAAAATCGAGCGGACCACCCCTGTTTGCAAAGATATCTAGTCAGTGTGATTACAATAATAGTGGAACTAGATGATGAAACATAACACAGAAAAATAGAAGCCGATCACCTCTACGATCTCTCTTTAGGACTAACTACTTGTTGGAGAAGATTAGGCATGGAGTTAGTGTTGGGGAATGTTGCAGAAAATAAAAAAAATCTACGCTTCACCAAGATCAATCTATGGAGTCATCTAGCAACGAGAGAGAGGAGTGCATCTACATACCCTTGTAGATTGCGAGCGGAAGCATTCAAGAGAACGGGGTTGAGGGAGTCGTACTCGTCGTGATCCAAATCATCGAAGATCCTAGTGCCGGACGGACGGCACCTCCGCATTCAACACACGTACGGTTAGGGAAGACGTCTCCTCCTTCTTGATCCAGCAAGGGGAAAGGAGAGGTTGATGGATATCCAGTAGCACAACGGCGTGGTGGTGGAAGTAGCGGCGATCTCGGCAGGGCTTCGCCAAGCTCAGCGAGAGGGAGAGGTGGTACGGGGGGAGAGGGAGGCGCCAGGGACTAGGGTGCGGCTGCCCTCCCTCCCCCTCTTTATATAGGGGGCCTAGGGGGTGCGCCGGCCCCCTAGAGATCTAATCTCAAGGGGGGGCGGCGGCCAAGGGGGGGGGGACTTTCCCCCCAAGTCAAGTGGGGCGCCCCCCCCCCCCACCCCTAGGGTTTCCAACCCTAGGCGCAGGGGGAGGCCCAAGGGGGGCGCACCAGCCCACCAGGGGCTGGTTCCCTTCCCACTTCAGCCCATGTGGCCCTCCAAGATAGGTGGCCCCACCCGGTGGACCCCCGGGACCCTTCCGGTGGTCCCGGTACAATACCGGTGACCCTCGAAACTTTCCCGGTGGCCAAAACTGGACTTCCGATATACAAATGTTCACCTCCGGACCATTCTGGAACTCCTCGTGACGTCCGGGATCTCATCCGGGACTCCGAACAACTTTCGGGTTATTGCATACTAATATCTCTACAACCCTAGCGTCACCGAACCTTAAGTGTGTAGACCCTACGGGTTCGGGAATGACGTAGACATGACCGAGACAGCTATCTGGCCAATAACCAACAGCGGGATCTAGATACCCATGTTGGCTCCCACATGTTCCATGATGATCTCATCGAATGAACCACGATGTCGAGGATTCAAGTAATCCCGTATACAATTCGCTTTGTCAATCGGTACGTTACTTGCCCGAGATTCGATCGTCGGTATCCCAATACCTCGTTCAATCTCGTTACCGGCAAGTCACTTTACTCGTACCGTAATGCATGATCCCGTGACCAACCACTTGGTCACATTGAGCTCATTATGATGATGCATTACCGAGTGGGCCCAGAGATACCTCTCCGTCATACGAAGTGACAAATCGCAGTCTCGATCCGTGTCAACCCAACAGATACTTTCGGGGATACCTGTAGTATACCTTTATAGTCACCCAGTTACGTTGTGACGTTTGGTACACCCAAAGCCCTCCTACGGTAACCGGGAGTTACACAATCTCATGGTCTAAGGAAATGATACTTGACATTGAAAAAAGCTCTAGCAAACGAACTACACGATCTTGTGCTATGCTTAGGATTGGGTCTTGTCCATCACATCATTCTCCTAATGATGTGATCTCGTTATCAATGACATACAATGTCCATAGTCAGGAAACCATGACTATATGTTGATCAACGAGCTAGTCAACTAGAGGCTCACTAGGGACATGTTGTGGTCTATGCATTCACACATGTATTACGATCTCTGGATAACACAATTATAGCATGAATAATAGACAATTATCATGAACAAGGAAATATAATAATAATCATTTTATTATTGCCTTTAGGGCATATTTCCAACAGTCTCCCACTTGCACTAGAGTCAATAATCTAGTTACATTGTGATGAATCGAACACCCATAGAGTTCTGGTGTTGATCATGTTTTACTCGCGGAAGAGGTTTAGTCAACGGATCTGCGACATTCAGATCCATATGCACTTTGCAAATATTTATGTCTCCATCTTGAACATTTTCACGAATGGAGTTGAAGCGACGCTTGATGTGCCTGGTCTTCTTGTGAAACCTGGGCTCCTTGGCAAGGGCAATAGCTCCAGTGTTGTCACAGAAGAGAGTGATCGGCCCCGACACATTGGGTATGACTCCTAGGTCGGTGATGAACTACTTCATCCATATTGCTTCATGCGCTGCCTCCGAGGCTGCCATGTACTCCGCTTCACATGTAGATCCCACCACGACGCTTTGCTTGCAACTGCACCAGCTTACTACCCCACCATTCAAAATATGCACGTATCCGGTTTGTGACTTAGAGTCATCCAGATCTGTGTCGAAGCTAGTGTCGACGTAACCCTTTACGACGAGCTCTTCGTCACCTTCATAAACAAGAAACATATCCTTGGTCCTTTTCAGGTACTTCAGGATATTCTTGACCGCTGTCCAGTGTTCCATGCTGGGATTACTTTGGTATCTTCCTACCAAACTTACGGCAAGGTTTACATCAGGTCTGGTACACAGCATGGCATACATAATAGACCCTATAGCCGAGGCATAGGGGATGACACTCATCTTTTCTCTATCTTCTGCCGTGGTCGGGCATTGAGCCGAGCTCAATTTCACACCTTGCAACACAGGCAAGAACCCCTTCTTGGAATGATCCATATTGAACGTCTTCAATATCTTATCAAGGTAGGTGCTTTGCGAAAGACCTATGAGGCGTCTTGATCTATCCCTATAGATCTTGATGCCTAATATGTAAGCAGCTTCTCCAAGGTCCTTCATTGAAAAACACTTATTCAAGTAGGCCTTAATGTTGTCCAAAAGTTCTATATCATTTCCCATCAAAAGTATGTCATCTACATATAATATGAGAAATGCTACAGAGCTCCCACTCACTTTATTGTAAACGTAGGCTTCTCCATAAGTCTGCATAAACCCAAACGCTTTGATCATCTCATCAAAGCGAATGTTCCTACTCCAAGATGCTGCACCAGCCCATAAACGGATCGCTGGAGTTTGCATACCTTGTTAGCATTCTCAGGATCGACAAAACCTTCCGGCTGCATCATATACAGTTCTTCCTTAAGATAGCCGTTAAGGAATGCCGTTTTGACGTCCATTTGCCATATCTCATAATCATAGTATGCGGCAATTGCTAACATGATTCGGACGGACTTCAGCTTCGCTACGGGAGAGAAAGTCTCATCGTAGTCAACCCCTTGAACTTGTCGATAACCCTTAGTGACAAGTCGAGCTTCATAGATGGTAACATTACCATCCGCGTCCGTCTTCTTCTTAAAGATCCATTTGTTTTCTATCGCTCGCCGATCATCGGGCAAGTCTGTCAAAGTCCACACTTTGTTTTCATACATGGATCCTATCTCGGATTGCATGGCTTCAAGCCATTTGTTGGAATTTGGGCCCGCCATTGCTTCTTCATAGATCGAAGGTTCACCATTGTCTAACAACATGATTTCCAGGACAGGGTTGCCATACCACTCTGGTGTGGAACGTGTCCTTGTGGACCTACGAAGTTCAGTAGTAACTTGATCCGAAGTACCTTGATCATCATCATTAACTTCCTCTCCAGTCGGTGCAGGCACCATAGGAACATTTTCCTGAGTTGCGCTACTTTCCGGTTCAAGAGGCAGTACTTCATCGAGTTCTACTTTCCTCCCACTTATTTCTTTCGAGAGAAACTCTTTCTCCAGAAAGGACCCGTTCTTGGCAACAAAGATCTTGCCTTCGGATCTAAGGTAGAAGGTATACCCAATGGTTTCCTTAGGGTATCCTATGAAGACACATTTTTCCGACTTGGGTTCGAGCTTTTCAGGTTGAAGTTTCTTGACATAAGCAAGTCATCCCCAAACTTTTAGAAACGGCAGCTTAGGTTTCTTCCCAAACCATAATTCATACGGTGTCATCTCAACGTATTTAGACGGTGCCCTATTTAAAGTGAATGTAGTTGTCTCTAGAGCGTATCCCCAAAATGATAGCGGTAAATCGGTGAGCGACATCATAGATCGCACCATATCCAATAGAGTGTGATTACGGCGTTCGGACACACCGTTATGCTGAGGTGTTCCAGGCGGCGTGAGTTGTGAAACGATTCCACATTTCGTTAAGTGCGTACCAAACTCATGACTTAAATATTCTCCTCCACGATCTGATCGTAAGAACTTTATTTTTTGGTCAAGTTGATTCTCTACCTCATTCTGAAATTCCTTGAAATTTTCAAAGGTCTTAGACTTGTGTTTCATCAAGTAGACATACCCATATCTACTTAAGTCATCAGTGAGAGTGAGAACATAACGATAGCCACCACGAGCCTCAACGCTCATTGGACAGCACACATCAGTATGTATAATTTCCAATAAGTTGGTTGCTCGCTCCATTGTTCCGGAGAACGGAGTCTTGGTCATTTTACCCATGAGGCATGGTTCGCACGTGTCAAATGATTCGAAATCAAGAGACTCCAAAAGTCCATCTGTATGGAGCTTCTTCATGCGTTTGACACCAATGTGACCAAGGCGGCAGTGCCACAGATATGTGGGACTATCATTATCAATCTTACATCTTTTGGTATTCACACTATGAATATGTGTAACATCATGTTCGAGATTCATAAAGAATAAACCATTGACCAGTGGGGCATGACCATAAAACATATCTCTCATATAAATAGAACAACCATTATTCTCGGATTTAAATGAGTAGCCATCTCGTATTAAACGAGATCCAGATACAATGTTCATGCTCAAAGCTGGCACTAAATAACAATTATTGAGGTTTAAAACTAATCCCGTAGGTAAATGTAGAGGTAGCGTGCCGACGGCGATCACATCGACCTTGGAACCATTCCCGACACGCATCATCACCTCGTCCTTTGCTAGTCGCCGCTTATTCCGCAGCTCCTGTTTTGAGTTACAAATATGAGAAACCGCACCGGTATCAAATACCCACGACCTACTACGAGTACTAGTAAGGTACACATCAATTACATGTATATCACATATACCTTTAGTGTTGTCGGCCTTCTTGTCTGCTAAGTATTTGGGGCAGTTCCGCTTCCAGTGTCCACTTCCCTTGCAATAAAAGCACTCTGTCTCAGGTTTGGGTCCATTCTTTGGCTTCTTCCCGGCAACTGGCTTACCGGTCGCGGCAACTCCCTTGTCGTCCTTCTTGAAGTTCTTCTTACCCTTGCCTTTCTTGAGACTAGTGGTTTTATTGACCATCAACATTTGATGTTCCTTTTTGATTTCCACCTCTGCTGATTTCAGCATTGAAAATACTTCAGGAATAGTTTTCACCATCCCCTGCATATTGTAGTTCATCACAAAGCTCTTGTAGCTAGGTGGGAGCGACTGAAGGATTCTGTCAATGACCGCCTCGTCCGGGAGGTTAATGTCCAGCTGGGACAAGCAGTTGTGCAACCCAGACATTTTGAGTATGTGCTCACTGACAGAACTATTTTCCTCCATCTTACAACTGTAGAACTTGTCGGAGACTTCATATCTCTCAACCCGGGCATGAGCTTGGAAAACCATTTTCAGCTCTTCGAACATCTCATATGCTCCGTGTTCCTCAAAACGCTTTTGGAGCCCTGGTTCTAAGTTGTAAAGCATGCTGCACTGAACGAGGGAGTAATCATCAGCACACGACTGCCAAGCGTTCATAACGTCTTGGTTCTCTGGAATGGGTGCTTCACCTAGCGGTGCTTCTAGGACATATGCTTTCTTGGCAGCTATGAGGATGATCCTCAGGTTCCGGACCCAGTCCGTATAGTTGTTGCCATCATCTTTCAACTTGGTTTTCTCTAGGAACGTGTTGAAGTTGAGGTTGACATGAGCATGGGCCATTTGATCTACAAGACATTTTGTAAAGGTTTTTAGACTAAGTTCATGATAATTAAGTTCATCTAATCAAATTATTTAATGAACTCCCACTCAGATAGACATCCCTCTAGTCATCTAAGTGATCCATGATCCGAGTCAACTAGGCCATGTCCGATCATCACGTGAGACAGACTAGTCATCATTGGTGAACATCTCCATGTTGATCGTATCTTCTATACGACTCATGTTTGACCTTTCGGTCTCTTGTGTTCCGAGGTCATGTCTGTACATGCTAGGCTCGTCAAGTCAACCTAAGTGTTTTGCATGTGTAAATCTGGCTTACACCCGTTGTATGTGAACGTTAGGATCTATCACACCCGATCATCACATGGTGCTTCGAAACAACGAACTTTTGCAATGGTGCACAGTTAGGGGGAACACTTTCTTGAAATTATTGTGAGGGATCATCTTATTTACTACCTTCGTTCTAAGAAAATAAGATGCAAAAACATGATAAACATCACATGCAATCAAATAGTGACATGATATGGCCAATATCATATTGCTCCTTTGATCTCCATCTTCGGGGCGCCATGATCATCTTCATCACCGGCATGACACCATGATCTCCATCATCGTGTCTCCATGAAGTTGTTCGCCAACTATTACTTCTACTACTATGGCTAACGGTTTAGCAATAAAGTAAAGTAATTACATGGCGTTTATTCAATGACACACAGGTCATACAATAATTAAGACAACTCCTATGGCTCCTGCCGGTTGTCATACTCATCGACATGCAAGTCGTGATTCCTGTTACAAGAACATGATCAATCTCATACATCACATATATATCATTCATCACATCCTTTTGGCCATATCACATCACAAGGCATATGCTGCAAAAACAAGTTAGAAGTCCTCTAATTGTTGTTGCATGTTTTTACGTGGCTGAAATAGGGTTCTAGCAAGAACGTTTCTTACCTACGTCAAAACCACAACGTGATATGCCAATTTCTATTTACCCTTCATAAGGACCCTTTTCATCGAATCCAATCCGACTAAAGTGGGAGAGACAGACACCCGCTAGACACCTTATGCAACTAGTGCATGTCAGTCGGTGGAACCTGTCTCACATAAGCGTACGTGTAAGGTCGGTTCGGGCTGCTTCATCCCACGATGCCGCCGAAACAAGAGAAGACTAGTAGTGGCAAGTAAATTGACAAAATCTACGCCCACAACAAATTTGTGTTCTACTCGTGCATAGAAACTACGCATAGACCTAGCTCATGATGCCACTGTTGGGGAACGTTGCAGAAAATAAAAAAATTCTATGCTTCACCAAGATCAATCTATGGAGTCATCTAGCAATGAGAGAGAGGAGTGCATCTACATACCCTTGTAGATTGCGAGCGGAAGCGTTCAAGAGAACGGGGTTGAGGGAGTCGTACTCGTCGTGATGCAAATCACCGAAGATCCTAGTGCCGAACGGACGGCACCTCCGCGTTCAACACACGTACGGTTGGGGAAGACGTCTCCTCCTTTTTGATCCAGCAAGGGGAAAGGAGAGGTTGATGGAGATCCAGCAGCACAACGGCGTGGTGGTGGAAGTAGCGGCGATCTCGGCAGGGCTTCGCCAAGCTCAACGAGACGGAGAGGTGGTACGGGGGGAGAGGGAGGCACCAGGGACTAGGGTGTGGCTGCCCTCCCTCCCCCTCTTTATATAGGGGCCCTAGGGGGTGCGCCGGCCCCCTAGAGATCGAATCTCAAGGGGGGGCGGCGGCCAAGGGGGGGGACTTGCCCCCCAAGTCAAGTGGGGCGCCCCCCCACCCCTAGGGTTTCCAACCCTAGGCGCAGGGGGAGGCCCAAGGGGGCAATCCAGCCCACTAGGGGCTGGTTCCCTTCCCACTTCAGACCATGTGGCCCCCCGGGATAGTTGTCCCCACCTGGTGGACCCCCGGGACCCTTCCGGTGGTCCCGGTACAATACCGATGACCCCCGAAACTATCCCGGTGGCCGAAACTGGACTTCCTATATACAAATATTCACCTCCGGACCATTCCGGAACTCCTCGTGACGTCCGGGATCTCATCCGGGACTCCGAACAACTTTTGGGTTACCGCATACTAATATCTCTACAACCCTAGCATCACCGAACCTTAAGTGTGTAGACCCTACGGGTTCGGGAATCACGCAGACATGACCGAGACAGCTCTCCGACCAATAACCAACAGCGGGATCTGGATACCCATGTTGGCTCCCACATGTTCCACGATGATCTCATCGAATGAACCACGATGTCTAGGATTCAGGTAATCCCGTATACAATTCCCTTTGTCAATCGGTACATTACTTGCCCGAGATTCGCTCGTCGGTATCCCAATACCTCGTTCAATCTCATTACCGGCAAGTCACTTTACTCGTACCGTAATGCATGATCCCATGACCAACCTGTCACGCCCAAGATGCGACCCTATCCTAAAGGAACTCGAAGGTCCCACCAAGGATAGAAGCGCATCTTGAAGACGCTTTTGCAAGGTGGATATCATTACATCAACATTACATAATAGATGGGGATACATACAAAAGGGCATACAATGCCACACGAATACAACATCATCTTACATAAGAGCACCATCCGACTACGGATGAAACACAAACAGAAACTCAAACGACATCCACCCTGCTAGCCCAGGCTGCCGACCTGGAACCTATCCCCTGATCGAAGAAGAAGCAGAAGAAGAACTCCAAAACAAGTAACATCGCTCTCGCGTCAAGATCATTGCATAACTTGTATCTGGAACTGTTGTTGTAGTAATTTGTGAGCCATGAGGACTCAGCAATCCCATTACCATGGATATCAAGACTAGCAAAGCTTAATGGGAAACGAAGGGGTAAAGTGGTGAGGTTGCAGCAGCGACTAAGCATATATGGTGGCTAACATACGCAAATAAGAGCGAGAAGAGAAGCAAAGGAACGGTCGTGAAGCTAGCAATGATCAAGAGGTGATCCTGAACTCCTACTTACGTCAAACATAACCCAAAACCATGTTCACTTCCCGGACTCCGCCGAGAAGAGACCATCACGGCTACACACGCGGTTGATGCGTTTTAATTCGGATCTGGTGTCAAGTTATCTACAACAGGACGTTAACAAATTCCCATCTGCCACATAACCGCGGGCACGGCTCTCGAAAGTTTATACCCTGCAGGGGTGTCCCAACTTAGCCCATGATAAGCTCTCACGATCAACGAAGGATATACTTTCTCCCAGGAAGACCCGATCAGACTCGGAATCCCGGTTTACAAGACATTTCGACAATGGTAAAACAAGACCAGCAAAGCCGCCCGATGTGTCGACAATCCCGATAGGAGCTGCACATATCTCGTTCTCAGGGCAACACCGGATAAGTCAAGGTACGAGTAAAACCAGACTTCGAGTTTCCCCGAGGTGGCCCCGCAGGCTGCTCGGTTCGGACCAACACTTAGACAAGCATTGGCCCGGGGGGGCTAAAATAAAGATGACCCTCAGGTTAATTACTCCCAAGGGAAATGTAGGTAGTGGTGAGGCAAATGGTAAAACCAAGGTTGGGCCTTGCTGGAGGAGTTTTATTCAAAGCAAACTGTCAAGGGGGTCCCATAAATCACCCAACCGCGTTAGGGACGCAAAATCCGGGAACATAATACCGATATGACGGAAACTAGGGCGGCAAGAGTGGAACAAAACACCAGGCATAAGGCTGAGTCTTCCACTCTTTACCAAGTATATAGATGCATTAATTAAATAAGAGATATTGTGATATCCCAACATAATCCTGTCCACCATGGAGCAATCTTCAACTTCACCTGCAACTAACAACGCTATAAGAGGGGCTGAGCAAAAGTGGTAACATAGCCAAGCAATGGTTTGCTAGGAAGGGTGAAAAGGTTACAGGCTGGCATGACAATTTGGGAGGCTTGAAGAGCAAAAGATAGGTAGCGCAACATAGCGATAGAACGAAGCAACTAGCATAGCAATGATAGTAGTGAGATCCAGGGTAGCGGTCATCTTGCCTGAAATCCCGCTAGGAAGAAGAACGAGTCCATGAAGAATACGAACGGATGAAGTCGAACCAAGCGTAGACGAATGAATCCTCACGATCGCAATGAAACGGGAACTATCGAGAAGAAGCACACAACATGGTAAACACACCACACATATACAAGACATGATGCACAACCAAGCATGATGCCTAACAAGGCTACATGAAGCTACTCATGGCAAGATATGATGCATACAAGAACAACATAGCCAAACAAGTTTAAATGAGGCCGGAACCTACATATAACAATTCCGGTAAGTCCTCATATGCAAATTTCGAAATTGGTCCAGATCTGAATAAACCTTATGTTCAAGTTGTTAAACAGCAAGTTAAGATGCACCAAGATGATCTACACAAGATTCTAGTCAAGTTACATATAAAGTTCATTTAATTCGGAGCTACGGCCTAGAAGATATGGGCAAAACAAGTTAAACATGGCATTGATGCAAAATGCATACAAACATCAAGCAAACACCTCAAAACAAGGATGCAACATGATAATATGAAACTACATGCAAAATCAAGCAAGTTTCATATAGAGCACACTCAAAACGGAGCAATGGTTCAACACATACACTCTATACAAGTTGAAGGGACAAGTTGTCCAAAACAGCAACTAGGCATCTAGCAAGCATCGAACCAATATGCTACAGCACGTCAACATAAGAACAAAAGGCATGGACGTGATTTACAGGTAAAGCATAAAAAACATGAACACTGAGCTATCTCCAGAAATCAATAGAACATTCTCAAAAACACATGGCAAGATTGCAAATAATAACAGTTTTAGACTTAGCAGAAATAACATCAGGTTGCAATGTTTAGAGCTATCAAACAACATGTTACAGAAACTTAACAAGGCAAACAAAGGCATGTCATGATACTACTAAATGCATAGAACAAAAGTCCTTTACTGACCATGATCCAAAAAGGATCAGAAGATATGATGGCACCCATGTAAACATGGCAAATGATATGACAGATTCAAACATGGCAGGAACAATGATAAGTAGACATGTTGGTGAGCTTGTACCACTCACCGCAGAGCAATACATGGCATGAAAAGGTGACTAACAGTAAGAAGACATGTTTGTGAAGCTAATCATGGCAATAGCAAGTTCATAGGGTACCTGGATCACTAGCAAAGCTCATGGAAAAACTGTACTTAATGTTAACAGGCTGGCAGCAACATTATTTAGCAAGTTTGGAGCAAGATCACAACAAGCTACAGCAGGCTATAATTGCAACCAGGGGCATGGATGGATAGATCATGACATGTATAACAAATCATCCTTAGTGAACATCTCCAGATTATGCATAGAATGACTTGTAGCAGTAGGTTTACATAACATCATGATATAGCAGATTCAGCCTCAAAACAGCAACAGCAAGTACCGTACTTAACAAGCTTGATGCACTCAGTACAAGACACACAAAAAATACATGGACGGCAACCCTGTAAAGATGGCATGATGTAGTTCAAAACACATGTAGAGCTCATGCTCATAGGATGCACACACAAAATGCAACAAAAATGACAAATCACCAAGTTCTGTAAACAGACAGCAGTTAACATCATATAGCACTTGCAACGATGATTAGGGCATCAAGATAAACTCAAACAAGCATAGCACAATGGAACAAAATGAAGAACATCTCACAACGAACAATTTGATATATCATGCGCATGAAACGGAGTTACAGATGCAGAGTTATGATGCAATGAACATAGGCATAAAATGTCAAAATATAACAGGACTTGGGGAAAAAACGGGGTCAACCTCCATTTGACCGGATCTGGATCTGGGCACGGTTCCCAAGGCAGCGGCGTGAGCTCGCCGGAGATAGACATAGATGGCCGGGGAAGGGAGCTCCGGGCCGGATCCGGCCGGATCCCGGCAAGACGGTGGCGGGTGCGGCCGCAGAGCCCGGCAGCGGGCGGTGGCGCCTGCGGGAGCGCGGCACGCGGAGACGTCGGCGGTCGGCGATGGCGGGCGGAGGTATATTCAACACCATGTTCTTAGTTCAGACATCATATCGAATGCCCTCTGTTTAGCATATAGATCACATATGTGAATTAAATCATGCGATCCTGATTACTTAGATAACATGTATGTGAATTATGTCATGCGATCTTGCTTAGCTATTCATCATATCTTTGAATTATGTTATGCTATGCTATCCAGTTTAGATAGACATCATATATGTGAAATTATGTCATGCTATTCGTTTTAGTAAAACAATATACCTGTCAACTATTTCATGCCCTCTTTTTCCACACTATCTATTACATATGTCTCTCATACAATGTATGTACATTCAACTATGTTTCATGTTTATCAGCCATTTGAATTGGAGCGGGTGATGCCAGTATCTTGCGTAGTAAAAACACGGTCTTCAAATAAAATAGTGCTACCTCTTGGTGGAGATAGTACCCCGGTTGCACATGCACAAGAACCATCACTACCACACATAACCCAGACTCTCGCAGATTGTACCCCTACTACAATGGACAGAGAACAAGCTTCACCCAATCTAACCCCAACCCCTGCAGATAGTAACCCAGTTCCTGTTGACACAACACCATCTCCACCACAGAGCTCCCAAACAAGAGCAGTTAGTAAGGCAGCTCCAGTGCCCAAAGGGCCAGTACTACCATGGCGAACCCCAACTCCACTAGTTAGTACGCCTATTCCTGTGGAGGAAGCACAACCAGCCAGTCGTAGTTTGGCATCTATCGCATTTGATGTTGTTAAATCCTATGTGCGTATCTCCCCATCTTGGAAATATTATACCGAAGATGAAGGAAAATGCCAGTTGCAGGTGTTTGTCCAGGAGTTATGTGTAAGTAATGTTATTCATGGCAATTACTTTGCTTTTTCCCATACATCCTACCTCCATGATGGTTATAATACAGCAATTTTTCCCATTTTTCTCTATAGAGAAGGACCGATTTGGAAACTCAGGATGAGGTAACCTGTGCTAATACCTCTGCTATCTTCAAGAATGCTTGGTGGCAGTATCGGAATTACCTAAAGAAAACGTACTTCGCCGGCAAAGAAACTCATCAAATTCCCTTACATTCTCCCGAGACACATTTACTGGGTGATGACTGGGAACGCCTTGTTCTGTACTGGTTCCTAACCAAGAATGTGGTAAGGCCTATTAGCTCATTTTCTATTTTTAAGTACTATATTCTTGCGTCTTACTATACCCTGTTCATTTAGAACAAGTGCTTAAACCTGAAGAGCAATTGTTCTAATTTAAGATTCCATTGCTATCATGCATACTGCTTTGCTCTTGTATCACTGTATTTACTCATACAGACTTATTTTTAAATTGAAGGATCCAATCGAAACTCCAATGGCACAACAGGTACGTTCACGCATGTTTCTTTAATAGATTGCTCTTGTCAATAGCTCTGTTGATTTCAATTTCAATTGTGTATAAAGTTGACTTCTCATATCATGCACATTACTAGCATCACAACAGAGCCAATAGTGTTGTTGTACATGTAGACATGTGGTACCCATCTGAAATCTTGTTGTGCCATGTAGTTTCCCACGCTTTGTATTCTTTCACTGCTGCTTTTTCTTGAACTGATATGATTTGAACTGTGTCTCTATTTTGATTTGGCAAGACAATGCAGTGACCATAGGACATAGGACATAGATATATGTTTGTTTGATGCTTTTATTATGTACTAGTACTTGGCAATAGAAGACTTGGTAGTTTAATCCCTCCCACCTTACTAATGAACTAGTTCACCGGAATGAGTTTCATATACTAGTACATGCTAAACCTGTTATGTGTCTGCTTGTTTCTTCTTTTAGAATGCTGACAGAATATTGGGGAAGAGTGCCTTATTAAGCAATGGTAAAGGAAGTAATGCAGATAAGGTTCAGGATAGTGAGACATCCTTGTTGGTCTCCAACAAAGCTGATAAAACAGCTATGGAAGACTATCATGAAGACAGTGAGACAACCCCAAAGTCCTGTCTTGGTTTAGTGTTCGAGTTACTGGCCATTACCGCTTGCACAAGCTATTCAAACTCACTGTCTGAATCAGTTCGGTTTCTTGAGTCTCAACTACAAGCTGAAAGACATCGATCAGCTGTGCTGCGACAAGAAGCGAAAGGACTGTGGAAGTCCCTGGAGCATTCACATGCATACTTTCTGGTGCAACAGCAAGCATTGGAGGATTTTAGCGCCAAATAGGACAAAGCTAATAAGCTTGCTAAGCTTATTGCCAGCATGGTGGATACCCAGGATAACATTTCTTGAGGGAAGTTGTTTCAGTTATGCTCTTGTTTTGCTGTCGCGTTTATTTGCACTGGTGGCCAATTTTGACGGCCAGTGTATGTAATATGCTGCTTTGTTCCCTATATTTGCACCGGTGGCCAACTTTGATGCCTAGTGGATGTAATATGTGTAATAGCGGTAATAGGCTAGTGTTAGTTGCTTGCTTATTTATTTCCTTATTGTCTTGTTTAGTTGTTTGCTTGTAGTCACTGCAGTTCTTTTTCCCTGTTTTTCAAGTGGCCACAATAACCTATTTTTGGTAACTAGGCCACAATAATCATGGAAACACACGGACTGTTGTAACCATGGGCCTCATGCCGGCCGTATGATCCATGGGCCTTCTACGGGCCGTAGGATCCATTGGTCTTCTATACGGGCCGTAGGATCCATGGGCCTTCTATGGGCCTTAGGATCCATGGGCCTTCTACGGGCCGTAGGATCCATTGGTCTTCTACAGGCCGTAGGATCCATGGGCCTTCTACGGGGCGTATAATCATTTCGCCAATCATGGGTTGTTCTATTCGTGGACAATAACGGGTCGTTAATAGGGCGTTTTTGATAACTCTATGAAAACAGCCCAACGTTTTTTTACATGAAAATAGCCCAATGGGTTAACGGGCCACAAACGGGCCGAATGTAACCACGGGCTGAATTTGGCCCACAAATAGAATAGGCCAGTAAAGGACCGTAACTAACCGAATAGTAGAAATGAGACCAAGAATAAATGAGCCCTTAGAAGTTCAAAAGTTAACACGGGCTGGAAACGGCAGACGTAATAATGGGTCGTTAATGGGTATAAAGCGATACACTATTCATTATGGGCCAGTTTCATCTCGGGCCTTTAATGGGACCAGAGTTACGAAGGGCCTCATATGGACCGAAAGACATCATGGGCCAGAAGTTACAGCGGGCTGGAATCATATTGGACGGCCCAGATGAAGCTACTAGGCTTAATTCCGATAGGCCGTAACGGGTCGGGTGTTAGCGGGTCGTAAATGGGTGATATACGAACAGGCCGTTAACAGGCTTTCCGTGGGCCGGCTCGTACCTTTTGACCAAATCAAACGGGTCGGCCTTTTCACCGGAATGGGCCTCTGTTGGGCCGTGCCACATGTCGACGTATCATAGGCGCCTCATGTCCAATGAATGGATGACATCTATCCCAATGGTGAGCCAACACGTGTTTCCTCCAACCAATGAGAATTTTACACGTGGAAAATCCCCATTGGTCTGGGCTATTAATGGGTTGTCGGATCCTAAACCAGACCGGGTAGCTTAACGGCGAGCAGTTACGGTGGATGCCACGTGTTGGTCACCCTTGATGAAAACACTTCTATGACGCGCAATTTATCGTCATGGAAGTGGACACTTCTGTGATGATATTTTTTGTAATGTCATGGAACACTTCTACGACAGCACAGGTATGACTATCTTGATTCTGTCATAAAATCGTCATGGATGTACATGCATGACAGAAAATGTGACCTACTGTGACAAACACGTATCATCACAGAAGTGTATTTTTTTGTAGTGAGCTCATGTGCATTTTCTTGTTATTCCGTGCTTCATCACCATTATTTGGAGACCCTTTTAAATCTAGCTCTCTATCCTTTATACGGAGGTTTGGGGGAGGATATAGCGACTCCTACCTAATTTTGGCATCGGGGACAATTTAGAAAGTGCATCCGACCCCTAGAAAAAAGAAGTGCACCCCTTCTGTCTTCGTCGTTTGTTGCCACCTCTGCCTCTCGGACCACCGCGATTTGTCCTTGCTGGACCTAATGAGTTGTTCTTGGTCCTGCCACACTTCGTCGCAGCCTCGCGCTTGCTACTTTTCATCTGGCCAACTACTCTATTCATTTGGATTCACTTTCCTGGTCGTTTGTGTTCATGGCCATGGGGGCGGGGCAGTATACCTAGTTGTTGGCGATGCCTGAGCTCGTCTCTATCCTCTTCTTTCTCACATTAAAGTATAGCCAGTTGTCAGTTGAACTGCTCCTACACATCCTTTGCTTGCTCCCGAGGAATCTTTGCATGTTCCCTTTGATACACGTAAAGAGGAAGTTTATGGTATTGGCCTTGTCTCTCTTGCTCGTGGTTCCCTCTATTAATTTGGACTTGATCTCCTGACAGTTTGGGTGTTCATGTCATTGGAGGGGAGTACCTAGTTGTCCGTGATGCTCGAGCACATCTCTGGCCTCTCCCTTCTCGATCAGATGTACAACCAGCTCTCAGCTCGTCTACTCCATATGGCTCTTTGCCCGTTCCTGCTGGCAATGCTCGAGCACGTCTCCGGCCTCTCCATTCTCGCACGAATGTACAACCAGTTGTCGGCTCGCCTACTCCTAGGGGCCCTTTGCCTGCTTCGAGGGCCCTTACCCGTTCCCGTTGGCGACGCTCGAGCACGTCTCTGACATCTCCCTTCTCGCACGGATGTACAACCAAATGTCATCTCACGTGCTCCTAGGGACTCTTTGACTACTCCCGAGGACCCTTTGCCCATTCCCTCGATACACTGGAAGAAGAAGCATACATTATTAGCTTGACCTGTCTAGCTTGTGGTCCCATCTTTTTCATTTGGATTTAGTTTCTAAACCGCTGAGTGTTTAAGGCCTTGTAGGAGAGAACGTAGTTGTTAGCAACCCTCTAGCGCATCTCCGACCTCTCCCTTCTTGCACGGTTGCAAGCCAAATGTTGAATCATCTTCTCCTAGGGGATCTTTGACTACTATGACATCCTAGCTTAACAGAAATGATAGACCACTCAAATCAAAAGGCGCACCTTCTCTTTTGGGAGACCATCTGAAAGGAACCTCAAAGTTAGGCGTGCTTGACTTGGAGCAATTTGAGGATGGGTGACGACTAGTGTTGGTCTATGAAGCCAGGCTAGATCCTAGGTGGTTGATACGCTTCCGTTGTATCTATAATTTTTGATTGTTTCATGCCAATATTCTACAACTTTCACATACTTTTGGCAACATTTTATATTATTTTTGAGACTAACATATTGATCCAGTGCCCAGAGCCAGTTCCTATTTGTTGCATGTTTTTTGTTTCGTGGAATATCCATACCAAATGAACTCCAAACGCGATAAAAAATTATGGAGAATTATTTTGGAATGTATGTGAACTTTGGGAAGAAGAATCAACGTGAGACGATGCCCGAGGGAGCCACAAGCCCAGAGGGCGTGCCCCTACCCACGGTGCACTTGGTAGGCTTGTGGGTCCCCTGTAAGGCGGTAGGTCCCCTTCTTTCGCTGCAAGAAAGATAATATCCGGAAGAAAATCCCCTCAAAGTTTTAGCCCAATCGGAGTTATGGATCTCTAGGAATTTAAGAAACAGTGAAGGGCCAAAAAACAGGAACGCAAAACAAAAGAGAACAGAGAGAGAGACTCAATCTCAGAGGGGCTCCTTGTTGGAAATATGCCCTAGAGGCAATAATAAAATGGTTATTATTATATTTCCTTGTTCATGATAATTGTCTATTGTTCATGCTATAATTGTATTAACTGGAAACCGTAATACATGTGTGAATACATAGACCACAACATGTCCCTAGTGAGCATCTAGTTGACTAGCTCGTTGATCAATAGATGGTTATGGTTTCCTGACCATGGACATTGGATGTCATTGATAACAGGATCACATCATTAGGAGAATGATGTGATGGACAATACCCAATCCTAAGCATAGCACAAGATCGTGTAGTTCATTTGCTAAGAGCTTTTCTAATGTCAAGTATCATTTCCTTAGACCATGAGATTGTGCAACTCCCGGATACCATAGGAATGCTTTGGGTGTACCAAACGTCACAATGTAACTGGGTGGCTATAAAGGTGCACTATAGGTATCTCCGAAAGTGTTTGTTGGGTTGGCACGAATCGAGACTGGGATTTGTCACTCCATATCACGGAGAGGTATCTCTGGGCCCACTCAGTAATGCATCATCATAATGAGCTCAATGTGACTAAGTAGTTAGTCATGGGATCATGCATTATGGAACGAGTAAAGTGACTTGCCGATAGAGAGATTGAACGAGGTATTGGGATACCGGCGATCAAATCTCGGGCAAGTAACGTACCGATTGACAAAGGGAATTGTATACGGGATTGCTTGAATCCTTGGCATCGTGGTTCATCCGATGAGATCATCGTGGAACATGTGGGAGCCAACATGGGTATCCAGATCCCGCTATTGGTTATTGGCCAGAGAGCTGTCTCGGTCATGTCTGCATGATTCCCGAACCCGTAGGGTCTACACACTTAAGGTTCGGTGACGCTAGAGTTGTTATAGGAATTAGTGTGCAGTTACCGAATGTTGTTCGGAGTCCCAGATGAGATCCCGGATGTCATGAGGAGTTTCAGAATGGTCCGGAGGTAAAGATTTATGTATGGAAAGTCCTATTTTGGCCACCGGAAAATGTTTGGGATTTTTTCGGTATTGTACCGGGAAGGTTCTAGAAGGTTCCGGAGTGGGGCCCACCTGCATGGGGGGACCCACATGAACATGGGTAGTGGGGGCAAGGCCCCACACCCCTGGTCAACGTGCACCAAGAACCCCCCTTAGAAGGAATAAGATCATATCCCGAAGGGATAAGATCAAGATCCCTAAAAAAGGGGGATAATAATCGGTGGGGAAGGAAATGATGGGATTTCTTTCCTACCACCTTTGCCAACGCCCCGATGGACTTGGAGGGCAAGAAACCAGCCCCCTCCACCCCTATATATAGTGAGGAGGTGCATGGGAGCTTCACCCTTGCCCCTGGTGCAGCCCTCCCCCTCTCTAACTCCACCTCCTCCTTGGTAGTGCCTGGCGAAGCCCTGCTGGAGAACTGCAAGCTCCAGCACCACGACGTCGTTCTATCTGAGCTCTCCCTCAACTTCTCCTCTCCCCTTGCTGGATCAGGAAGGAGGAGACGTCCCCGGGTTGTACGTGTGTTGAACGTGGAGGCGTCGTCCGTTCGGCGTTAGATTAGATCTTCCGCGATTTGAATCGCTGCGAGTACGACTCCCTCATCCGCGTTCTTGTAATGCTTCCGCATCGCGATCTTCAAGGGTATGAATATGCACTCATCCTCTCCCTCTCTTGTTGCTAGAATCTCCATAGATTGATCTTGGTGATGCGTAGAAAAATTTGAATTTCTGCTACGTTCCCCAACAGTGGTATCAGAGCTAGGTCTATTGCGTAGATTCTATGCACGAGTAGAACACAAGTTGTTGTGGGCGTTGATTTTGTTCAATATGCTTACCGTTACTAGTCCTATCTTGTTTCGACGGAATTGTGGGATGAAGCGGCCTTGACCGACCTTACACGTACACTTACGTGAGACAGGTTCCACCGACTGACATGCACTTGTTGCATAAGGTGGCTAGCGGGTGCCAGTCTCTCCCACTTTAGTCGGATCGGATTCGATGAAAAGGGTCCTTATGAAGGGTAAATAGCAATTGGCATATCACTGTTGTGGCTTTCCGTAGGTAAGAAACGTTCTTGCTAGAAACCCATAACAGCCACGTAAAACATGCAAGAACAATTAGAGGACGTCTAACTTGTTTTTGCAGGTTATGTTATGTGATGTGATATGGCCCAAGAGAATGTGATGAATGATATATGTGATGTATGAGATTGATCATGTTCTTGTAATAGGAATCACGACTTGCATGTCGATGAGTATGACAACCAGCAGGAGCCATATGAGTTGTCTTAATTTATTGTATGACCTGCATGTCATTGAATAACACCATGTAATTACTTTACTTTATTGCTAAATTGTTAGCCATAGTAGTAGAAGTAATAGTTGGCGAGACAACTTCATGAAGACATGATGATGGAGATCATGATGATGGAGATCATGGTGTCATGACGGTGACGAAGGTGATCATGCCATGCCTCAAGATGGGGATCAAAGGCGCAAGATGATATTGGCCATATCATGTCACTTTATGATTTGCATGTGATGTTTGTCATGTTTGCATCTTATTTGCTTAGAATGATGGTAGTAAATAAGATGATCCCTCACTAAAATTTCAAGCAAGTGTTCCCCCTAACTGTGCACCGTTGTGAAGGTTCGTTGTTTCGAATCACCATGTGATGGTCGGGTGTGATAGATTCTAACGTTCGCATACAACGGGTGTAAGCTAGATTTACACACGCGAAACACTTAGGTTGACTTGACGAGCCTAGCATGTACAGACATGGCCTCAGAACACAAGAGACCGAAAGGTCGAGCATGAGTCGTATAGTAGATATGATCAACATGAAGATGTTCACCGATGATGACTAGTCCGTCTCACATGATGATCGAACATGGCCTAGTTGACTCGGATCATGTATCACTTAGATGACTAGAGGGATGTCTATCTAAGTGGGAGTTCATTAAATAACCAGATGAACTTAATTATCATGAACATAGTCAAAAGGTCTTTGAAAATTATGTCGTAGCTTACACTTTAGTTCTACTGTTTAAGATATGTTCCTAGAGAAAATTTTAGTTGAAAGTTGATAGTAGCAATTATGCGGACTGGGTCCGTAAACTGAGGATTATCCTCATTGCTGCGCAGAAGGCTTATGTCCTTAATGCACCACTCGGTGTGCTGAACCTCGAGCGTCGTCTGTGGATGTTGCGAACATCTTACATACACATTTTGATGACTACATGATAGTTCAATGTGTAATGTTAAACGGTTTAGAATTGAGGCACCGAGGACATTTTAAAATGTCGCGGAACATATGAGATGTTCCAAGGGCTGAAATTTGGATTTCAGGCTCGTGCCCATGTCAAGAGGTATGAGACCTCCGACGAGTTTCTTAGCCTACAAACTAAGGGAGAAAAGCTCAATCATTGAGCATGTGCTCAGATTGTCTGAGTACTACAATCACTTGAATCGAGTGGGAGTTAATCTTCCAGATGAGATAGTGATGTTTCTCCAAAGTCATTGCCACCAAGCTACTAGAGCTTCGTGATGAACTATAACATAACAGGGATAGATATGATGATCCTTGAGCTATTTGCGATGTTTGACACCGCGAAAGTAGAAGTCAAGTAGGAGCATCAATTGTTGATGGTTAGTAAAATCATTAGTTTCAAGAAGGGCAAGGGCGAGAAGGGATACTTCATGAAACGGCAAATCAGTTGCTGCTCTAGTGAAGAAACCCAAGGTTGAACCCAAACCCGAGACTAAGTGCTTCTAAAATGAGAGGAACGGTCACTGAAGCAGAACTACCCTAGATACTCGGTAGATGAGAAGGCTGGCAAGGTTTACAAAAGTATATTGGATATACATTATATTAATGTGTACTTTACTAGTACTCCTAGTAGCACCAGGGTAATAGATATCGGTTCGGTTGCTAAGTGTTAGTAACTCGAAATAAAAGGCTACTGATAAACGGAGACTAGCTGAAGGCAAGATGACGATATGTGTTGGAAGTGTTTCCAAGGTTGATGTGATCAAGCATCACATGCTCCCTCTACCATCAAGATTGGTGTTAAACCTAAATAATTGTTATTTGGTGTTTGCGTTGAGCATAGACATGATTGGATTATGTTTATCGCAATACGGTTTTTCATTTAAGGAGAATAATGGTTACTCTATTTGAATAATACCTTCAATGGTCTTGCACCTAAAATGAGTCTATTGAATCTCGATCGTGGTGATACACATGTTCGTGCCAAAAGATATAAGATAGTAATGATAGTACCACATACTTGTGGCACTGCCACTTGAGTCAAATTGGTATAAAACGCATGAAGAAGCTCCATATTGATGGATCTTTGGACTCACTTGTTTTTGAAAAGTTTGAGACATGCGAACCATGTCTATTGGTATATACGCATGAAGAAACTCCATGCAGATGGATCGTTTGGACTCACTTGATTTTGAATCACTTGAGACATGCAAATCATACCACATGGGCAAGATGACTGAAAGGCCTCATTTTCAGTGAGATAGAACAAGAAAGCAACTTGTTGGAAGTAATACATTTTGATGTGTGCAGTCTAATGAGTGCTGAGGCACGCAGTGGATATCGTTATGTTCTTACTTCACAGATGATTTGAGTAGATGCTAAGTATATTTACTTGATGAAACACAAGTCTGAATTATTGAAAGGTTCAAGTAATTTCAGAGTGAAGTTGAAGATCGTCGTGACAAGAGGATAAAATGTCTATGATATGATCATAGAGATGAATATCTGAGTTACGAGTTTGGCACACAATTAAGACATTGTGGAAATTGTTTCACAACTAATACCGCCTGGAACACCATAGTGTGATGGTGTGTCCGAACATCATAACTGCACCCTATTGGATATGGCGCATACCATGATGTCTCTTATCGAATTAACACTATCGTTTATGGGTTAGGCATTAGAGACAACCGCATTCACTTTAATAGGGCACCACACAATTCCATTGAGATGACACCGTATGAACTGTGGTTTAGAGAAACCTAAGCTGTCATTTCTTAAAAGGTTTGGGGCTGCGACGCTTATGTGAAAAAGGTATTAGCCTGATAAGCTCGAACCCAAAGCGGATAAATGCATCTTCATAGGACACCCAAAACAGTTGGGTATACCTCCTATTTCAGATCCGGAAGCAAAAGTGATTGTTTCTAAAAACGGGTCCTTTCTCGAGGAAAAGTTTCTCTCGAAAGAATTGAGTGGGAGGATGGTGGAGACTTGATGAGGTTATTAAACCGTCACTTCAACTAGTGTGTAGCAGGGCACAGGAAGTTGTTCCTGTAGCGCCTACACCAATTGAAGTGGAAGTTGATGATATTGATCATTAAACTTCGGATCAAGTCACTACTAAAACTCGTAGGTCGACAAGGATACGTACTACTCCAGAGTGGTACGTAATCCTGTCTTGGAGGTCATGTTGCTAGACAACAATGAACCTACGAGCTATGGAGAAGTGATGGTGGGCCCGGATTCCGACGAATGGCTCGAGGCCATAAAATTCGAGAGAGGATCCATGTATGAAAACAAAGTATAGACTTTGGAAGAACTACTTGATGGTCGTAAGGCTGTTGGGTACAGATGGATTTTAAAAGGAAGACGGACAATGATGGTAAGTATCACCATTAAGAAAGCTCGACTTGTTGTTAAGATGTTTTCCGACAAGTTCAAGGAGTTGACTGCGATGAGACTTTCTCATTCGTAGCGATGCTAAGAGTCTGTTGGAATTATATTAGCAGTTACTGCATTATTTATGAAATCTTGCAGATAGGATGTCAAAACATTGTTTCCTCGACGATTTTTTTGAGGAAAGGTTGTATGTGATACAACCAGAAGGTTTTGACAATCCTGAAAGATGCTAACAAGTATGCAAAGCTCCAGCAATCCTTCTAAGGACTGGAGTAAGCATCTCGGAGTTGGAATATACGCTTTGATGAGATGATCAAAGATTTTGGGTTTATACAAATTTTATGAGAAACTTGTATTTCCAAAGAAGTGAGTGGGAGCACTATAGAATTTCTGATGAGTATATGTTGTTGACATATTGTTGATCAGAAATGATGTAGAGTTTCTGGAAAGCATATAGGGTTATTTGAAAAGTGTTTTTCAATGGAAAACCTGGATTAAGCTACTTGAACATTGAGCATCAAGATCTATAAGGATAGATCAAAATCGCTTAATAGTACTTTCAAACGAACACATACCGTGACAAGATTTTGAAGAAGTTCAAAATAGATCAGCAAAGAAGGAGTTCTTTGCTGTGTTAGTATTGAGTAAGACTCAAGACCTGACCACGGCAGAAGAGAGAGAAAGGACGAAGGTCGTCCCCTATGCTTTAGACGTAGGCTCTAAAGTATGCTATGCTGTGTACCGCACCTGAAGTGTGCCTTGCCATGAGTCAGTCAAGGGGTACAAGTGTGATCCAGGAATGGATCACATGACAGTGGTCAAACTTATCCTTAGTAAATAGTTGACTAAGGAATTTTATCAATTATTGAGGTGGTAAAAGAGTTCGTCGTAAAGGGTTACGTCGATGCAAACTTTGACACTAATCCGGATGACTCTGAGTAGTAAACCGGATTCGTATAGTAGAGCAGTTGTTTGGAATAGCTCCAAGTAGCGCGTGGAAGCTGCATCTACAAGATGACATAGAGATTTGTAAAGCACACACGGATCTGAAAGGTTCAGACCTATTGACTAATAAACCTCTCTCACAAGCGAGATATGATCAAACACCATGGGTGTTGGATTCATTACAATCACATAATGATGTGAACTAGATTATTGACTCTAGTGCAAGTGGGAGACTGTTGGAAATATACCCTAGAGGCAATAATAAAATGGTTATTATTATATTTCCTTGTTCATGATAATTGTCTATTGTTCATGCTATAATTGTATTAACTGGAAACCGTAATACATGTGTGAATACATAGACCACAACATGTCCCTACTGAGCCTCTAGTTGACTAGCTCGTTGATCAATAGATGGTTATGGTTTCCTGACCATGGACATTGGATGTCATTGATAACAGGATCACATCATTAGGAGAATGATGTGATGGACAAGACCCAATCCTAAGCATAGCACAAGATCATGTAGTTCGTTTGCTAAGAGCTTTTCTAATATCAAGTATCATTTCCTTAGACCATGAGATTGTGCAACTCCCGGATACCATAGGAATGCTTTGGGTGTACCAAACGTCACAACGTAACTGGGTGGCTATAAAGGTGCACTACAGGTATCTCCGAAAGTGTCTGTTGGGTTGGCACGAATCGAGACTGGGATTTGTCACTCCATATCACGGAGAGGTATCTCTGGGCCCACTCAATAATGCATCATCATAATGAGCTCAATGTGACTAAGTTGTTAGTCACGGGATCATGCATTATGGAACGAGTAAAGTGACTTGCCAGTAAAGAGATTGAATGAGGTATTGGGATACCGGCGATCGAATCTCGGGCAACTAACGTACCGATTGACAAAGGGAATTGTATACGGGATTGCTTGAATCCTTGGCATCGTGGTTCATCTGATGAGATCATCGTGGAACATGTGGGAGCCAACATGGGTATCCCGCTGTTGGTTATTGGCCAGAGAGTTGTCTCGGTCATGTCTGCATGATTCCCGAACCCGTAGGGTCTACACACTTAAGGTTCGGTGATGCTAGAGTTGTTATGGGAATTAGTGTGCAGTTACCGAATGTTGTTTGGAGTCCCGGATGAGATCCCGGACGTCACGAGGAGTTCCGGAATGGTCCGGAGGTAAAGATTTATATATGGGAAGTCCTATTTTGGCCACCGGAAAATGTTCGGGATTTTTTCGGTATTGTACCGGGAAGGTTCTAGAAGGTTTCGGAGTGGGGCCCACCTGCATGGGGGGACCCACATGAACGTGGGTAGTGGGGGCAAGGCCCCACACCCCTGGTCAACGCGCACCAAGATCCCCCCCTTATAAGGAATAAGATCATATCCCGAAGGGATAAGATCAAGATCCCTAAAAAAGGGGGATAATAATCGGTGGGGAAGGAAATGATGGGATTTCTTTCCTCCCACCTTTGCCAACGCCCCAAAGGACTTGGAGGGCAAGAAACCAGCCCCCTTCATCCCTATGTATAGTGGGGAGGCGCATGGGAGCTTCGCCCTTGCCCCCGGCGCAGCCCTCCCCCTCTCTAACTCCACCTCCTCCTCGGTAGTGCCTCGCGAAGCCCTGCCGGAGAACTGCAAGCTCCAGCACCACGCCGTCGTGCTGCTGAAGCTGTCCCTCAACTTCTCCTCTCCCCTTGCTGGATCAAGGAGGAGACATCCCCGGGCTGTACGTGTGTTGAACGCGGAGGCGCCGTCCGTTCGGCGTTAGATCGGATCTTCCGCGATTTGAATCGCCGCGAGTACGACTCCCTCATCCGCGTTCTTGTAATGCTTCCGCATCGTGATCTTCAAGGGTATGAAGATGCACTCATCCTCTCCCTCTCTTGTTGGTAGAATCTCCATAGATTGATCTTGGTGATGCATAGAAAATTTGAATTTTTGCTACGTTCCCCAACACTCCTGCCCTCTGGGAGGCATGGAGACCATGGACCAGAGGGGAAACTCTCCTCCCATCTAGGGGGCAAGGAAGAAGAAGGAGGGGTCTCCCTCCCCTCTCTCCCGGTGGTGCCGGAACGCCGCTGGGGCAACCATCATGACGGCGATCTACACCAACAACTTCGCCGCCGTCATCACCAACTCCCCTCTCTATGCGGTGGTGTAACACCTCTTCTTCCCGCTGTAATCTCTACTTAAAGATGGTGCTTCATGCTACATATTATTACCCAATGATGTATGGCCATCCTATGATGTTTGAGTAGATTCGTTTTGTCCTATGAGTTGATTGATGATCGTGATTGGTTTGAGTTGTATGTTTTATTTTGGTGTTGTCCTATGGGCCCTCTATGTCGCGCAAGTGTGAGGGATTCCCACTGTAGGGTGTTGCAATACGTTCATGATTCACTTATGGTGGGTGGCGTGAGTGACGGAAACACATACCTGAGTAAGGGGGTTGTTGCGTATGGGAGTAAAGAGGATTTGTTACTTAATGCTATGGTTGGGTTTTACCTTAATGATCTTTAGTAGTTATGGATGCTTGATAGAGTTCCAATCATAAGTGCATATGATCCAAGTACGGAAAGTATGTTAGCTCATGCCTCTCCCTCATATAAAATTGCAATAATGATTACCAGTCTAGTTATCGATTGCCTAGGGAGAAATCCTTCTCTTGTGTTACAAAAAACTTTATACTAAACAACTAACTTTAATTATCTCGCAAAGCACTCCTAGTTTTATTCTTGCAAAGTAGTTCGAGCATTACACCTACAAAGTACTTCTAGTTTCATACTTGTTCTAGGTAAAGCAAATGTTAAGTGTGCTTAGAGTTGTATTGGTGGTCGATAGAACTTGAAGAGAATACAAATTCTACCTTTAGCTCCTCGTTGGGCTCGACACTCTTATTTATTGAAAAATCTACAGTTGATCCCCTATACTTGTGGGTTATCAGTGGTAGCCTCGCGCAATAATCAGGAATTGCTGGGTGAACCGATGGATTTGATCGGGGCATTATAATTGATATCAAACCCAACCCTCGCGGTTACACTGGCGTGTGCGGGTCGGATGCATGGTGGCACATGGCGCGTGTGCCCCGTCGTGGCACACGACATGACACATGTGCTGGAACGGCCGCACAAACGTGTGGCAAGAGGGAATGTTCCTGCTAGGCCGACAAGGACATCGATTGCTCTGAGTGGGGTGTATGCGAGATCTCAGCTTAATACAAATGATAGACTACTCATATCAACAAGGTGCACCTTTATTTTTGGGAGCCCATTTGAAAGGAACCTCAAAGTTAAGCATTCTTAGCTTGAAGCAATTTGAGGATGGGTGACACATCGGAAAGTTGATCTCGGGTGCGCACGAGCGAGGACAAGGTGTGCGAGAAAGACTAGTGTTGATTTATGGGGCCAGTCTAGATCCTAAGTGGTAATCAAACGCAATGGCCAGTAACCAATGGGTTAGGCGGGGGGCTTTACACCTGCTATTAGGGCCCTTTGCTCGTTCGCTTGCTACACCGGAAGAGAAAGTATACGTTATTGGCTTTGCCTCCCTACTTTGTAACTTTCTCCATTCATTTCGACTCAATGACCTTTTGAGCATTTATGGCCTTCTAGGGGATGGTTTGATGTAGGGTGGAACCCTATGTTGTCGATCTTTCATGATTTGGAGGGAAAACAGGAAGAACACGGCGAAAACAAGAGGGAAATCACTCAAATAGACAAGACATGATCACACACATGTGCTGAATCCACATACACACGGAGAGATACACGATCCAAAGTCAACACAAGATGATACAAACCGTAGCTAGTTCATCCCAATCCGTGAGGAGAGAGGTCTTGAATCCTAGGAGGATCTTCCCTTGAAGGGGTCTTGAATCCACTTGGGGGATCTTCTCACATGGAGGCCTTGATCTCCATGGGAGTAGGGGTAAGTGGATGAGCAAAGGTCTATCTCAATGAGCTAATCCTTTGCTAACCCTAGATGGAGAGGGGAGAGGTCTATTTATAGTGCTAGTGCAAGTTGGGAGGAGTTGGAGGGTATGTGGGACTTCGGCCGGTTCACTGTGTGCAGACATGGATCGGATGTCCGGGCTGGGGGCCGGATGTCCGGGCCTTTGGATTGGGCCGGATGTCCGGGAAACTTTGGCCATTTCCAGACGCTCTCTGGATAGAAGGGGGCCGGATTTTTGGGTGCTGGGCTAGATGTCCTGGCAGGGCTTGATTTCCGGGTTGGGGCCGGGTGTCCGGTGCCTATAGGTGTTCTATGTCTGGGCTGCTGCTGTGGTGGAAGCCTCCAGGGGCCGGATGTCCGGGTCTTGTAGCATCTCGATGATCTTCCTTCTTGAGTCTCGTTGTACTTGCACTTGTGGACTTGTCCATCATTCCGAGCATCTCCGAGAGAGTCTTCTGGGTACCTAAGCACACATAGCATTCCGGATTGAGGTAGTAGTCATGTCTCACGTGGGTCATATGGAATATCACAAAGAGAGATGTCACCTCGGTCTCGAGAGCTCTTGCACGTGCTCGTGTCGTTGGTCCACTTGGCACTTGGGGATACGTATGTAGGTCCATGGGGATGATCGTAGGATGCTCCGCATCATGGTTTATTTCTATTCATTGGTTGCGTGACAGCTACCAAGAATCGTAAATGATGCAAAGTTCGACTGGGCTAGTGGTGTGCTTAAAAACAAGGTGTACTTCTCTCCAAGCCTTTTAATATGCTTTATTGTAAATCAGTTAAGGTACGAGAAAGCATTGTTCAACTATAAAAAGGTTAGAAACAGATAATAACAGTTGCAAGATCTATTCTAAAAGAACCCTGATTATTCTGCTTGACGAAGCCACAAGCACATTTGATTCAGGATGAAAGAAGTTAGTTCAGAATGCTTGAGGGAGTCCTGGACTAGGGGGTGTCCGGATAGCCGAACTATCATCATCGGCCAGACTCGAAGACTATGAAGATACAAGATTGAAGACTTTGTCCCGTGTCCGGATGGGACTTTCCTTGGCGTGGAAGACAAGCTTGGCGATACGGATATGTAGATCTCCTACCCTTGTAACCGACTCTGTGTAACCCTAGCCCTCTCCGGTGTCTATATAAACCGGATGTTTTAGTCTGTAGGATGAACAACAATCATGCCATAGGCTAGCTTCTAGGGTTTAGCCTCCTTGATCTCGTGGTAGATCTACTCTTGTAATACCCACATCATCAATATCAATCAAGCAGGACGTAGGGTTTTACCTCCATCAAGAGGGCCCGAACCTGGGTAAAACATCTTGTCCCTTGTCTCCTGTTCCCATCCGCCTAGACGCACAGTTCGAGACCCCCTACCCGAGATCTGCCGGTTTTGACACCGACATTGGTGCTTTCATTGAGAGTTCCTCTGTGTCGTCACCGATAGGCTCGATGGTTCTTCGATCATCAACAACGACGCAGTCTAGGGTGAGACTTTTCTCCCCGGACAGATCTTCGTATTCGGCGGCTTTGCACTGCGGGCCAATTCGCTTGGCCATCTAGAGCAGATCGAAATCTACGCCCCTGGCCGTCAGGTCAGATTTGGAAGTTTGAACTTCACGGCTGACATCCACGGGGACTTGATCTTCGATGGATTCGAGCCACAGCCGAGCGCGCCGCACTGTCACGATGGGCATGATTTAGCTCTGCAGCCGGACAGTGCCCTGGAGGCCGCACACAAGTCCACTCCGACCCTCAATTCGGAGCCGGCTACGCAGATCGAGGACGGGTGGCTAGACACCGCCTCGGGGGCTGCAACCTCTACGGCGATGGAGCCGAATACTGACCTTATCCCTTGTAAAGCTCGTGACTCCGAGGTGCCGGACTCCTCGCTGGACTCCGAACCTCCCGTGCCCCCTCCAATCGAATCCGATTGGGCGCCGATCATGAAGTTCACCACTGCAGACATCTTTCAACACTCACCTTTCCGCGACATCCTGAGTTCGCTAAAGTATCTCTCGTTATCAGGAGAGACCTGGCCGGACTGCGGCCAGGACGGTTGGGATGCGGATGACGAAGAAATTCAAGGCCCACCCACCACCCACTTAGTAGCCACTGTCGACGATCTAACCGACATGATAGACTTCGACTCCGAAGACATCGACGGTATGGACGACGATGCCGGAGACGACCAAGAACCAGCGCCTACTGGGCACTGGAAAGCCACCTCAACTCACGACGTATACATGGTGGATACACCAAAGGGAAGCGATAACGACAAACAACCAAAACGGCGACGCAAGCGCCACCCGAAGTCCAGCCTCGATAACAACGGCACCCATACTGACCCAGCCTTAGAGCAGGGCGAAGCAGTGGACGACAAACATGCCACCAAGTAACCATCTGAACAGGATGAATTGGACAAGCAACCCATCCCCGGCGAAAACAACAGTCCAGACGATCTCACACCGGACACATCACCAGAGCATAAGAACCTTCATAAAAGGCTCGTCGCCACTGCAAGAAGTTTGAAGAAGCAAAAGCGGAAGCTCAAAACAGCGGAGGACGCACTCAGAATGAGATGGAGCAAAGTACTCAATACCGTAGATAAATATGGCGATAGTCGCCAGGCAAAGAGCTACCCGAAACGCAAGCTGTTGCCCGAATTTGACGAGGAGGCCGTAGAGCCCCCACAATCAAAAAAGAAAGAGGCCGCCGGCCGGATAGATGACCAGATGACAGGCTAAGAGTGACAAGTGGCGCCGCACACAATCCGGCACACGATCCACATAAGGATCCTCGCAAAAAGGATGGCCCGGTCAGGTCCATCTATGGGCCAAAAAAGAAGACTCCGGGGAGCAACACAACCCCCCGAGTGTTTGAAGACAACAGCACACCTAAATACAGGGGCGCCGCACACCCACTATGTTTCACCGATGAGGTATTGGATCATGAATTTCCAGCGGGATTCAAACCCGCAAACATAGAGGCATATGACGGAACAACAGACCCCAGAGTCTGGATTGAGGATTATATCCTACACATACATATGGCCAGAGGAGACGATCTCCATGCCATAAAATACCTACCCCTCAAGCTCAAAGGGCCAGCTCGGCATTGGCTCAAAAGCCTCCCAGAAAATACCATTGGAAGTTGGGAAGAGCTCGAGGATGCGTTTCGAGCAAATTTTCAAGGGACTTATGTCCGCCCTCCGGATGCAGACGATTTAAGTCACATAACTCAACAGCCCGAAGAGTCAGCACACAAATTCTGGAACAGGTTCCTCACCAAAAAGAACCAAATAGTCGACTGTCCGGATGCCGAAGCCTTAGCAGCCTTTAAACATAACGTCCGAGACGAATGGCTCGCCAGACACCTCGGCCAGGAAAAACCAAGAACAATGGCCGCGCTAACAAGCCTCATGACCCGCTTTTGCGCGGGGGAAGATAGCTGGCTGGCAAGATGCTGTACCAGTGACCCAAGTACATCCGAGGTCAGGGATGGAAATGGGAAATCACGACGCAGAAAAGATCAGCACCGGAATAAGGAAAATGGCCCAAATAGCACGGCGGTCAACGCCGGATTCAAAAGCTCTCGGCCGAATAATAAAACACTGCCTCTTAAGGACAACAGTGATGAGCTATCCAACCTAAACAAAATCTTGGATAGGATATGTCAAATCCATAGTACCCCCGGGAAGCCTGCAAACCATACCCACAGAGATTGTTGGGTCTTCAAGCAGTCTGGCAGACTTAACACCAAACACAAGGGGCTCGACACACCAAGCGAAGACGACGACGAACCCCACAAGCAGCACGCCGGAAAACAAAAGACTTTCCCACTAGAAGTCAAAACAGTGAACTCACTTCATGTGATAACAAGGAAAAATAGTGCGGCACCTGCTAAAACACGCGCCGCACGGCCCACCCCAGCAGAGTCCCGAAATTGGATGTTTAAACCAATTACTTTCGACCATCAGGATTACTCCAGAAGTGTCCGAAACGCAGGAGGGACTGCTTTGGTATTGGATCCCATAATCGATGGACTACAATTCACACAAGTCCTAATGGATGGCGGTAGCAATATAAACCTGCTATACCAGGACACCATCCGCAGAATGGGGATATACCCTACCAAAATTTGCTGTACCACCACTTCCTTCAAAGGAGTGACGCCAGGCCTTTATGCCAATTGTACAGACTCTGTACTACTAGAGGTTGTGTTCGGTTCATCCGACAACCTCCGTCGCGAAAAGCTCATTTTCCATATCGCCCCATTCAAAAGTAGCCATCAAGCACTACTGGGACGCGACGCTTTCGCCCGCTTTAACGCAATACCGCATTACGCGTCTCTTACTCTTAAAATGCCCGGTCCACGCGGCATAATCTCATTAAAGGGTCACTCCGAGTGTTCCTCGACCACGGAAAACGTGAGACTGCCTTGACAGCCACACACTAATCCGACCTTGCTGGTCAAAGCCCCTAAAAACAGGTCATTCAGACCTCGGACACGGTTAGGCGAGTCCGGCATAAATAAACAAGGGGCTTCCCAGCCGCATACCTCTTTACAAGGGGCTGCACGTATAAACAATGAGAGCCAATAAAGCTCAACTTCATTCATCTTGCAAATCATACTTTATTTTAAATACATCTTTTGCACGATATTTTTTCCAAACTAAGTCCTTCTCTTTTACAGATGAAGCACGTGCTACACCCGTCCAGGATACAGCACAACGGAGACACAGGCGCAGATGTGCAGCAGGGACCCGTTGCAAGGATTCTTTTCAGATTAAGACCATGTGTAAACCTTTCTTACTGTCTCTTGTTGATACACATCCCCCGGTTTCCTACCATAACCGAGGAGGAGGCTGGCGTTTTGGCACCGGTCGCGTCAGAAGTTCTCGCCCGTACCTGGACACTAGGGGCTTAGGGCATTGCTCTGCCCAGTATCATAAAGACCGAACACCTCAGGGAGTGTTCGGCGTCTCGAGTTAGGCCTTATATGCACCATCTCCGAATCATGTCTTTGGTCAAATGTTGGGTTTGCCCGGCTCCTGTGTTTTGCTGCCTTACGTTCCGCTCCATCGGCTAACGCGGCACCAGGAGAACTACTGCGATTGTGCCCCGTTTCGGCCGAGCGAGCACCTCAGTAGAGAAAGCCGAAAACTGACTGTCATGATATAGCGAGAGACTGGTCAACCACTCGATCGACTACTGGAATGTTTAGAATTCTTCCGCTTTGACGAAGGACCGCTTCCCAGTCAGGCACATACGCGCCCCGAGTTCGGAGAGCGCGGTGCCTCTAGGGGCTATATAGTAGCCCCACCATCGAGCTCCTATGGCTAAGTGAAAGTGATAAAGCATTATAGTCTGGTTGCCTAGTTTGCTATGCTATCACCTCCTTCAAAGGACCAAGACGTTGGATTAAGTGTGAAAAAGCGCTTTTTTTGCAAACACCCCCGCACCATGTGCGTGGGGGCTGAAGCCAAAGACCGCCATCTTTCAGGTTATACATACATATACGGCCGCACAGGAGATAGTTCAATACTTGAACGCACAAGTATAAAAAGTCGTTACATTATAAACATGATCTCACAAATCATACATGTCATTTGAACATAACATCTTTCGAGCACTGCGACTCTATTAAACGAGCGCCCTGCAGGACTTCCTCAAAATAGTGCTCGGCGGGTAATCGGCTTTTGTCCAAACCCCGGGACGCAACATCGATGGCATCCATCTCCGCCCAGTATGTCTTAACACGGGCGAGAGCCATCCATGCACCCTCTATGCATGTCGACCGCTTCATCGCCTCGATATGCGGCACCGCCCCAAGGAATCGCTGCAACAAGCCAAAATAACTCTCCGGCTTGGGCCTCTCTGGCCACAGATGACCCACCACATCTGTCATGGCAAGTCCGGAAAATCTATTCAGCTCAGCCCACTCAGCCAACCGATCGGTCAACGGAAGTGGATGCTCCGGACTATGGAATTGAGACCAGAAAAGCTCTTCCATTTCGTGATCCTTCTAGCTTCGGAAGTGCACAACTGCGTCCGCTGCACTCGCCGCCAAATCCAGATAAGGATCCTCCGCACCACATAATTGGCCCAACTGAGCATACTTCGGATCCGTGAACTTCCTACGCAGCAGAAAGGGCTTTCCCGCCGCAATGTCTCCGGCCTGACGCAGTTCCTCCTTCATAGCCCGCATCGCACTACGGGCATCCTTGGCTTCGGCGGCGGCCTTCTTCAGGTCCTCTTGCTCCGCTCGGTGTTCTCTTTCAAGAACCTCATAGCGGTCGGTAGCATCTTTTAATTTCACGGCCATTCCGTCCATCTCCTCCCTGCTTCGGCAGTAAGCAGCCTTTTCGGCTTTTAGCTCTTCCGCTGCCTTCGAGGCAGCCGCATCACTATTACTGGCTTGCTCCTTGGCTCGAGCAAGCTCTGCTCGAAGGTCTTCCACAGCAGCGGCACCATCTGCATCAAGCATACAAATTGTAAGGAAGGGGCATCAGCTCCCTTACTAGGTGACCGTGGAGCAACCACCTACCTTGTGACTCGTCAAGTCGTTTATTGACCAGCGCGATGTCCGCATCCGCAACGTCGAGTTGCCGCTTCAGCTCGGCAACTCCATCAGTCCGGCTGGCCACCGAACGTTCCGCCACCTGCATAGGAAAGGCGACATTCTATAACTTAGATTATGATCCTCGGCACGTTGTCGCTTTCGACAGCATACCAAGTCTCAGGGGCTACTATCTATACAGGGCGCACTCCATGTGCAAAACTGTCAAAAGGTATGTCATTTTTTGCGTACCTCAAACCCCGTTAGCAAACTTCCGACGGCCTCATACAACCCGCTCTCGGCGGATGAGATCCTTTCAATCACCATACTCATTAATGTGCGGTGATCTTCTGAGATAGACGCCCTCTCGAGCAAATCCTGCAACTCCACCGGCCGTACTCCAGTGGGTGCCGAACTCCCCGCCCCGCCGGACTCGGGGAGACCCTCCGTGATGACACCTCAGGGTCGTCCGCCCCGCCCGACGGGGCGGCATATGGAGGCGTTTCGCTCTCCATCATCTCCGGACGAAGGTCCCCCGAAGATGAGCTCTGCTGAGAAGGGCTGAGATCCGAACTACAAGGTGAAAACTTCGGTTAACCTTAGAAATAAAGTAGGGATGTCCCCTATTACAAAACTCCCCCTTTTTACTTACGGCTCGCTGGAGGGCTGATTCCTTTGGGGAGACTGTGCGGCCGGGGCTCTTCCCGGCACAGGACCTTCCGGTGATTTCTTTCCCCGCTTTGAGGCCTTGGCCTCCGGGTCTTCGGAAGCGGTCCTCTTCTCCCCCTGGAGGGAGGGACTCTCGATTCCCCCCTTACTGAAAGCCTCCTTGGCAGAGGTGGTAGTTTCCCTGTGCCCCCCTTCGCCCTCCTCCGAAGGTGCAACCTCCAACATTTTGATTAACACGGGATCCGGCGTGGTCTCAGGGAGGGGGCCGGACACCGTATCAGTTTTTCTTGCGCTATCCACTCCTGTCCAAGGGATAGCTGGTTAAAAGGCAAACCCATGATGAATAAATGGACAATGTGTCCGGACACAGGGCTACTTACCTGAGTATCCGGGCGATTGCAGCTTAGGCCAGCGTCCTCGGTCAAGACCGGACGCATCTCTTGTGATCCGAAGAACAGTTTGTACATCTCCACGAGTGTCAAACCCATGAAGTGTTGGAGAGCTCATGGTCCCTCCGGATTAAATTCCCACAAGCGGAAGAGGCGACGTTTGCAGGGCAGAAGGCGCCGAATCAGGATAACCTGTGTCACTACAACCAGATTGATCTCCCTTTCTTGGAGGTCTCGAATTCGGCCCTACAATGGGGGTACGTCTTTGGACGGCCCCCAGTCAAGCCCTTTGTTGACCCATGACGTCAGCCGTTGTAGAGGGCCCGGGTGAAAGGCGGGCGGCGGCCTCTGCCTGCTGCCCCTGGGAGCGGCGATATAGAACCACTCCTGTTGCCACAAGCCGAGCTCCTCCTGAAAAGAGCCCTCGAGCCATGGGGCATCGGCCCTCTTGCTTATAACCGCCACGCCGCACTCTGCCCGACGCCCCTCAATCATCTTCGGCTCCACGTTGAAGGTTTTGATCCACAAGCCGAAGTGAGGGTTGGTGCGGAGGAAGGCTTCGCAGACGATAATGAATGATGAGATGTGGAGGACGGACTCCGGAGCCAAGTCATGGAATTCCATCCCATAGTAAAACATGAGCCCCCTCACGAAGGGATCCATCAAGAAGCCTAAACCCCGACGAAGGTGAGACACGAACACGACACTCTCGCCGGGCTCGGGAGTAGGAATAACTTGCCCTTGGGTAGGCAACCTATGCGAAATCTCGTAGGTTAAGTACCTGGCGTCTCTCAGCTTTAGTACATCCTCCTCTATGACGGAGGAGGGCATCCACCGGCCTCGTAGGTTGGGGCCGGACATTATCGAAGGTCGAAGGTACCCGAATCTGGAGCCCTGGGTGTTGGAACTCGGGGCGAGGGGCGGATTCGATTGAGGATTGAAGAAAAAGAACGGGCCTTGGTCTCATTATAAAGAGGGAGAATACCAAGAGCCGTCCCCATGACCGTTTGGAACCCACCTTCGATGGAGGGGGCGTGGCAACAGGCGCAGTTGGGTTACCCACGTCCGTATTGATGAGAATCCCGGAATAGGGGGGACATGATCTCTGCTTCGACAAGACGTGCCAAGGAAACCGCTTCGCTAATCGCGCGGAGGTGGTATAATAAAAACGACTCGAGTAAAGGCTTGGTTGTGGTGTGACGTCACGCCACAAAATGCGTCAGCAGATTGAACTTGTGTAAATATTATTCTCTCTATGGTGGTATGTGGAATTTGTTTTGTGGAGCCGGACACTATCCTGGTGTTCAGAATCTTCTATAAATTATTCGGAGAAGGAACCCGCCTTGCAATGCCGAAGACAATATGCGCGCCGGACTCGTCGTCATTGAAGCCTGGTTCAGGGGCTACTGAGGGAGTCCTGGACTAGGGGGTGTCCGGATAGCCGAACTATCATCATCGGCCAGACTCGAAGACTATGAAGATACAAGATTGAAGACTTCGTCCCGTGTCCAGATGGGACTTTCCTTGGCGTGGAAGACAAGCTTGGCGATACGGATATGTAGATCTCCTACCCTTGTAACCGACTCTGTGTAACCCTAGCCCTCTCTGGTGTCTATATAAACCAGATGGTTTTAGTCCGTAGGACGAACAACAATCATGCCATAGGCTAGCTTCTAGGGTTTAGCCTCCTTGATCTCGTGGTAGATCTACTCTTGTAATACCCACATCATCAATATCAATCAAGCAGGACGTAGGGTTTTACCTCCATCAAGAGGGCCCGAACCTGGGTAAAACATCGTGTCCCTTGTCTCCTGTTACCATCCACCTAGACGCAGAGTTCGGGACCCCCTACCCGAGATCCGCCGGTTTTGATACCGACAATGCTCTTGACAGAGCTACACAAAGGAGGATTCTTATCTTGATTGCCCACAGAATGTCGACAATAATAGATGCAGACAAAATTGTTATTGTGGAGAATGGGAAAGTATCTCAATACATAACACATGAATAATTGTCAGAGAAAAGTACATTCTACTTGACTGTATTCAATATGCAAAGTCTGGAAAAAATAAATCTGGCAGTAGCATATTTTTGTCCATCTTTTGATACAAAGTGTATGAAGTATGCAGTATGCAAAGTCTAAAAAAGAGCTGTCCATATTAAATTATTTTTCTACTCAAATAGGATACTGTAGTTCTGCACAAAGCACTGCTCATCCTATATCTAGTTTCTGCTTGTGTGTGTTGGCCCAGTTACCTCCAGGGCTGGTGTGGATTACTAGCAGGGTGACATAGTTATCTGTAAAACCATGTTTTACTATCTTAGTAAGTCCATTTGACCGGTAGGCAAGTAGAGCTAGCAAAGATCTGTAGTGTTTCATCCGATAAAAAGAGGTCAAGGCATGAATTTATAAAGTTAACATACAATAGAACTATTATAAATCTTCATAATTGATATGCATTGTGCAGAACAATTGTAGATGCCATTATTTGGTCAAATAGATTGATGTTTCTCTGTTCCATCCGTATAATTTCATTGTGTCATCTACCAATTGCCATTACATGAATTTGTAGATATCTAGACATACATGTGCTAAATTTTACAGATGAAGATAAAAGAAGGTGTTAGGGCATGTCTTTCTCTAAAGTAGTTTTGGTGATTGATGACAATGCTTTTGCGGACTAATCATGTGCGTTGAGTATTTTAGATATTCATTCATTGGCACGAGACGATTCTTTCCCCTCATAGCTTAAAGTGAAGACGGTGTAGTCTCTTTCATTTCGGTTTTGGTGGACTTGAGTCGTAGGAGACATCGTACTATCAAGAGGGGGTCCGCATTGGAAAGGCTAGGGTGGAATCAACACGTACACTTCATTTTTGCACCCCAGCTTCATTCCTCTCCTTGGAGTTTGTCGTTTCGATGGAAGTGGAGATTGTGAGGAGATAGCGGCAGTACCGCCGCCAACACCGGTAGTACCGCCCATGGTCCTCAAGCGATAGTACCGCTGTCCTACAACGGTAGTACCGCTTGGGTGCATCGGCGGCAGTACCGTCCTGGTTCGGCACGGCTACCACCTCGATTCGAGGAAGTCTCTTCTCGTGTCAGGTTTTTTGGCAGTAGCAATGGTAGTGCCGCCCGTGAGCGGTAGTACCGCAGCTACCACCGCTACTAGTGTCGCCCAAACCCTCTTTCTCTCTCCCGTTCTCCCTCTTATGCCTCTTGTCTCAGTCTCCGTGGTAGTACCGCTGGTGGTCACAGTAGTGCCGCTGCTACCAGCAGTACTACCGCTCCACTGAGCAGTAGTACCGCTCTATGCAGGCTGAAGAGGGGGTAACGGTTGAATTGGTTCCCCCACTATAAAAGGAGGTCTTCTTCTCCAAGTTGACTTACCTCTTTTCCCCCAAACTCCATTGTTGCTCCAAAGCTCATTTTTGCCCGATCTCTCTCCCTAGCCAATCAAACTTGTTGATTTTCTAGGGATTGGTTGAGAAGGCCGGATCTACACTTCCACCAAGAGAAATTTGATTTCCCACACTAATCCCTTGCAGATCTTGGTACTCTTGGGTGTTTGAGCACCCTAGATGGTTGAGGTCACCTTGGAGCCACATTCCATTGTGTTTAAGCTCCGTGATATTGTTGGGAGCCTCCAATCAAGTTGTGGAGATTTCCCCAACCTTGTTTGTAAGGTTCGGTCGCCGCCTTCAAGGGCACCACTAGAGGAATCACGGCATCTCACATTGTGTGAAGGCGTGAGGAGAATACGGTGGCCCTAGTGGCTTCTTGGGGAGCATTGTGCCTCCACACCGCTCCAACGGAGACATACTTCCCCCAAAGGGAAGGAACTTCGGTAACACATCCTCATCTCCACCGGCTCCACTTGTAGATATCTCTTCCCTTTACTTTGTGCAAGTTTATATTGTCTTGTATCATTTGCTTGCACTTGTTGTTGTGGCTGTTTGCATCATATAGGTTGTTCACCTAGTTGCACATCTATACAACTTATTTGTTGCTAAACCTAATTCGTGAAGAAAAGTTAGAAATTGGTAGTTGCCTATTCACCCCCCTCTAGTCAACCGTATCAATCCTTTCAATTGGTATCAGAGCCTCGTCTCTTTATTAAGGGTTTCACCACCCGAAGAGTATGGTTGACACCAAGGAGGAAGTGCTCGAGGCCGTGGAGTTGACTTTGATCACTCGAGACGACTTAAATGAAGCTATGGCTTCACTAGAGACGTCTATGATGGCCGAAGTCAAGTCCATGGTTAAAGAATTACTTGAGGGGATGAAATCCACTCCCGGTCCCTTACTTGTGGTTAATCCCACGGCATCAGAGTCGGAGGCCAATTCTGTCAAGAAAGCAACTAAAGATACTCATGTTCCTTCCCCTCATGACAAGAATGGGATGCGAACCTTTGCCTCGGTTCCCCCTCCCCCGGTCTATGGAGGACTGGTCCCTACCACTCGCATTAATATTCATCGCCCTCCTCCCAAGCTTGTTAAGGGTGATTTTGGTAATTGGATCTTTTGCATTAAGTCTCATTTGAATCATTGCTCAACTAACCTTCGGAGAATTATTGAGCAAGAGTTTCTACCCTCACGATCCAAACAACTTCGCCCCAAGATAAGAAGTGGAGAATCAATACAATCACTCCGCATTGTTCATCCTTCAAGAAGCGGTCACTCCCGAAGACCTAGCACACCTACGCCCGTTCACTCGTGCAAAGGATTGTTGGGAGCACATTGTTTCAATGTACAAGGGGAGCTCAAGCATTCAACGGTCCAACTTTTTAAGTGGTCCTTGATGAGGCCGATGAATTTGTGATGCTTGAACATGAGGATCCGCGTGATCTTTACCGAAGGGTGACTACTCTTGCGGTTGCCCTCCAAGACCATGGAAGCAAGGATACAGATGACACTTGGATCAAGGGCAAGTTCCTCAAGGCCATCATGCCCGTCAACAAGGCCATGTCTTCCGTGATTCATCAAAGGACGAACTTTCACTCCTTAACCTCATGTGAAGTGTTGGATGAGTTTATTGCCATGAACATCATGAACAAGACCGCCGACAATGCTCTTGCTCGAGTCCAGTCAAAGAAAAGCACTCCATCCCTTGCTTTGAAGGCCAGAGCAATCTCGGAAGAATAAGAGGAAGAAGAATAAGAGTGTGGCCCCGAGGACACCCAGTATGCTTACCATGAGCACATGGCTCTTGCGTCAAGGAAATTTTGGAGCAACAAGAGGAATTCAAGGCCCAACTTCACCAAGAACAACTCAAGTGGGTCAAAGAGCAAGCAATGTGTAAGAACTTGTTACAGTTATGGCAATGTGAGTCACTTTGTGGTATATTGCCCTTACGAGAAGAGGGAAGACAATGGTGGCAAACTCATTCGGAAGGATAAAGACAAGTCTTTCCCGAGCAAGAACAACTTCACTAAGAAGCCTCCTCCAAAGGGCTTGGTGGCACAAGAAGAGTACGCCTCCGATGATGATGAGGAAGATACAAGTGGAGAAGGAATGGAAACGACAACCATTTCTATTGCTACATCTTCCCCCTCCAAGGTATCTCTCTTTGGCGCCCCCGACAAAAACACCATTGCCAAGTGTATCATGGCCAAAGGTATCAACAAGGTAACTCCTAACATCAAAACCACCATCATTACTACTCCTTCATTGTTAGATTGTGTTGATGATAGTGAGGTGGAGAAAGTTGATGAGAATGAGTTCACCAAGTTTGAGAGCAAGCTCAAGGGTGAGTCCAAGAAGCACTTTGTTGCTCTCTTGGAACAACTTGGTGAGGCCAATGATATCATTGAGTCTCATGAGGATACTATCTCCAAGTTGGAGGAGCATAGTTGTGACTATGTCAATGAAATTATGGATCTTTCCATTGCTCTAAAGGAAGAGAAAGATCTTCGTTTGACTCTTGAGGAGACACACAATGTTACTCATGCTAAATTGCAAAAAGATCTTGATCATGCTATTGTCCTTACTCGTGTGCTTAAATCCGAGAAAGCCGAACTTGGGGTTGGCCATGCTAGACTCAAGTAAGAGTTTGATACACTTGACAAGGCTCACAAGGTCTTGAAGGGTGTTCATGCCTCTCTCAAAGAGTCTCATGATCAACTCCAAGTGAAGCTAACCAAGGAGATTTCCACTTGTCCTCATTTTGTTCTAATTGATAATGTCCATGCTACTAACCCTTGTTGTGAGCATGTGAATCTTGTGGAGGAAAATGCTAAGTTGAAAGAGCAACTTGAGAAAGGCCTTGTGTCTTGCATACAAGATGAAAATAATCTTAATTACCTTTTGAGGAATCAAAAGGAGGTTGTAGGAAAAGAAGGACTTGGTTTTGCACCCAAGTCAAAGAAGAAGAAGAAGAACAAGACCAGACAACCTCCTCCACTCAAGAAGACGTTTGTCAAGGCGGGTGAGGGTACTCATGAGAAGAAGAAAAAGAAGAAGAAGAAGAAGAAGAAGAAGAAGAAGAAGAAGAAGAAGAAGAAGAAGAAGAAGAAGAAGAAGAAGAAGAAGAAGAAGAAGAAGAAGAAGAAGAAGAAGAAGAAGAAGAACAAGGAAGTGGATAGTGGAGCCAAGAAGGGAAAAACCACTCCTACCAACAAAGCCCACGACTTTAACCCCTCTTATGTTTTATGTCGTGCTCATGATGGACATGTCTATGCTAAATTTGTTGGTTCTTATTATGAGTACATTGAATGGTCTATTTGGGTCCCTAAGACCCTTGTCACTAACCTCAAAGGACCAATTCAAGAATGGGTACCTAAATCCAAGCATTGATCTCTTGTAGGAGTTTGCTTCCGCTGGAGTGTCATGGTTGCTTGATAGTGGAGCAACAAATCATATGACCGGGAGCAAGGACTTGGTGGTGGATGTGCATCCAATTCCATCTATGCCCACCCATGTCCAATTTTGTGATGCCTCAACTTCCAAGGTATTGGGCCTTGGCAAGGTGGTCATCTCTCAAGATTTAACTATTAAGAAAGTCATGCTTGTTGAGTCCCTTGCATACAATTTACTCTCCGTTTGTCAACTTGCACTTATGGGATTTGAAACATTCTTTGATCTTGATAACGTGGCCCTTTTGTGGAGCAAGACTCTTAAGGTAGCCTTTGTTGGGCATGTCGAGAATGGTCTCTACGTGGTGAAGTTTTCGGAGCGTCCCACTAAGATCGCGTCTTGCCTAATGGCTAAAGTTGATGTGGGTTGGCTTTGGCATCACCGACTAGCCCATGTCAATATGAGATCTTTGCAAAGTCTCCTCAAAGGGGATCATGTCCGTGGACTAACAAATGTGAGTTTTGCCAAAGACCGTGCTTGCAGTGCTTGTATGGAAGGAAAGCTTCATGAAACGGCTCATCGTCCCACAACTATCATATATTCAAAGAGGCCCTTGGAGCTCCTTCACATGGATCTCTTTGGACCTACATCCTTTGATAGTCTTGGTGGAAGAAAGTATTGCTTGGTGATTGTGGATGACTATTCAAGATATACATGGGTATACTTCTTCAACAGGAAGAGTGAGACTCAACAAACCATCATCAACTTTGCAAATGAAGCTCAACGTCAACACAATGCAAAGATCTTGATGATTAGAAGTGAAAACAGCACCGAGTTCAAGAACTACACCTTGGATGAGTTTCTTAGTGACGAGGGATCAAGCACCAATATGCTGCACCCTATACCCCTCAACAAAATGGTGTGGCAACTTCAAAAAAAATGGTGTGGCGGAGAGGAAGAACCGGACGTTGATGGATGCGGCAAGGACCATTATGGTGGAAATCAAGTCTCCATACAACTTTTGGGCCGAAGCCATCAACACCGCATGCCATGCATCCAATAGGCTCTACCTCCGCAAAGGCTTGAACAGAACACCATATGAGATACTTACCGGTAACAAGCCCAATCTCAAGTACTTCCAGGGGTTCGGTTGTAAGTATTTCATTCTCAAGAAAGGTGTTCGTTTGTCTAAATTGGAACCTAGAGCTCAAGAGGGCATATTTGTTGGTTATGCTACAAACTCTTATGATTACCGTGTCCTCAACAAGTCCACTGGACTCACTGAGGAGACGTGTAACATAGAGTTTGATGAGAATAACAGCTCCCAAGTGGAGCAAAGTGGTATTTGTGATGTAGGTGATGAAATTCCTCCTCGATCCATAAGAAGAATGGGATTTGGTCAAATACTCCCCATTGAGGAACCCCTTGTGGCTGAAGGAGAAGGATAATGCTCTACTCAAGTGGAGCCATCGCCTACACTAGGCCCACATGCTTTCGAAGAACAAAATGAAGGCCCTCAACCTAATGAACATGATCAAGGGCAAGATCAACCCCATGGAGGGGGTGATGTGCCAAATGATGCCCAAGATCAAGTTCATGCCTCCGAGCGCGTTCAAGGTTAAGAGCAAGCTCAAGATGGTGCCCAAGATGTGCAAGATCAAGAGCCAACTCAAGGTCAAGAGCAAGCTCAAGATGGTGCTCAAGATCAAGAGCAAACTCAAGACGGTGATCAAGATGCACAAGATGATCCTCAAATGCCCATTGAGGAAATTTTGGAGCGCCTGCCGCTGAAGTGGCTTCCAAGCTAAAACATCAAAAACATGTCATGGAGAATGTGCTTGGAAGCTTGAGAAAAGGGGTAAATACTCGCAAACAATTTTCAAACTTTTGTGAGCATCAAGCGTTTGTTTCATGTGTTGAACCCCAAAAGGTACATGAGGCACTTGATGATGAGGATTGGCTTGAAGCAATGCACGATGAACTCAGCGACTTCGAGCGCAATCAAGTTTGGGACTTAGTACCAAGGCCATTGGAGGAACATAATGTCATTGGAACCAAATGGGTCTTCAAGAACAACATGCAAATGGAGTGTATGTTCAAAACAAGGCAAGGTTGGTGGCACAAGGCTACTCCCAAGTCGAGGGTATTGACTATGGTGAAACCTTTGCCTCTATTACTCGTCTTGAATCCATTCGCATGTTGATTGTCTATGCTTCTCATCATGACTTTAAATTGCAACAAATGAATGTGAAGAGTGCATTTCTTAATGGTCCTTTGAATGAGTTGGTATATGTCAAACAACCTCCGGGATTCGAGGATCCCAAATTCCCCACTCATGTATACAAACTCAAAAAGGCGCTCTATGGCCTTAAGCAAGCCCCACGTGTGTGGTATGAGCACCTTACCGAGTTGTTGCAATATCGTGGGTTTGAAATTGGGAAAATCGATCCCACTCTTTTTACTAAGAGGGTCAAAGGGGATTTGTTCATATGCCAACTATATGTTGATGATATTATCTTTGATTCTCCTAACAAATCTTTCAATGATGAGTTTGCTGCACTAATGACCGAGAAGTTTAAGATGTCTATGATGGTATAGTTGAAGTTCTTTCTTAGGTTCCAAATCAAGAAAAGAAGAGAAGGAACTTTCATCAACCAAGCCAAGTACACCCAGGACATGCTCAAGAAATTCAAGCTAGATGATGTCAAACCGGTCAAGTTTCCAATGCCCACCAAATGCAAGCTTGAAAGTGATCCCAATGGTAAACGATGGATCAAAATGTATATTGTTCCATGATTGGATACTTGCTTTACCTTTGTGCATCTAGACCGGATATCATGTTGAGTGTGGGACTTTGTGCACAGTTTCAAGCCGCACCTAAGGACAGCCATTATGTGGCGGTCAAGCAAATTTTTTGATATTTGGCTCATACCCCAAACTTTGGCTTATGGTACCCCAAAGGAGCAAGCTTTGATCTCATTGGTTACTCGGATTCGAATTGGGAGGGAGATTGTGTGGATAGGAAGTCAACTTCTAGAGGGTGCCAATTCCTTGGTCGCTCTTTGGTGAGTTGGTCTTCAAAGAAGCAAAATTGTATATCTCTCTCATCCACCGAGGCCGAGTATGTAGCCGCCGCAAGTTGTTGTGCACAATTGCTATGGATGAGGCAAACTTTAAACAATTACGGTTTCACTTGTGACAAAGTACCTCTTCTATGTGACAATGAAAGTGTAATCAATATTTCTCACAATCCGGTGCAACATAGCAAGATGAAGCATATTGAGATTCGCCACCATTTTATTCGAGATCACATCAAGCGGGGAGATATTGATATCATCTACATCAACGCTCAAGAGAAACTAGCATATATTTTCATGAAGCCTCTAGATGAAGCAAGATTTCGCGAGTTAAGGCATGAGCTAAATATCATTGATTCGAGCAATGTGGCTTCAATCTAGGCACACCCCACCGCACTCATCATTATATCTTGTTCTAGATGTAGGCATGGACATAGGGGGAGTATTGTTCTCTCAATGAACTCTTCCTCCCCCCATTATGCATAAATTGATCACGTCTTTCACATTAGCCATTTTTATGGTAATTGTGCTTCAAAGATGAGTTTTGGTCATGGGCACAAGGTTAAAATCTTCGCGGTGCCATACCACCTGACTCAAACATAGGTGGCCTTGGCCACCGACCTCTCTTTGAGAGTTGTGTGGGTTCCTTGTCCTCTCGTGGGCATTTTTTTGCTGTTGTGGTTGCTCCCTCGCCTCTTCATGTGTTCTCCTTGCTTGAGCTAAGTCTGTTTTCTGTCTAGTCTTCGAGTTGTTGGTTGGGCGGTACTACCGCTGGAGGCGCGCCGTACTACCGCTGATGGACATCAAGTGGTACTACCGCCCGCCCGAGCGGTACTACCGCTGCGGGGAGGGATTGGGGGGTTATGTTGGGGCGGGGGAGTTTCTTTCTCCCCCATACCCATTCACTCAACCCTCTCGTCTTCTTCGTGCGCCAGCGACGAACTCGCCGCGGGAGGGCGTTGGTGGGCCTCCTCCTCCGAGCCGTCTTTCACCTTTTCCTCTGGTGGGATCAAACCCCATCCCTTCCTCTAGCCATGATGCTGGTATTGCCCCCGATCTCTTTCTCTTTGCTTCTAGGTTTCAGATCTAGTATTTAGGGGCAATAGTCTTTGCATTCATCGATTTTTGGTCAAATCGAGGCTTGAGTAGGATGGTGAAGGCTGCTAGATTGTTTGGATTGATGTATGGTAGGTTTATTTTTGAATTTGGTATCCCGGCAGTACCGGATTTGGCCACGGTAGTAGGAAAACCGTCGTCCCCCGCCTGGAGCGGTACTACTGCTTGGACGGTACTACCGCTTCCAGATCATGGTACTACCGCTGGATGCCAACTTCCACCATACTCGTACCAAATGTTGATCCTTGTTGCTTCTTTCTCTGGTGGCTTATGCTTGTTCTCCCGTGTTATTTCTTGTGTTCGTGTGTTTGGTTCCAGGTGATGGCCCTTCAGAGCAACCTGTCGGTCGTGTCAACCCCGGGCGTACTAGTTCAAAGCGCTATCACACTTCTGAGTCAGGGGCCACTTCCTCAAGTGTTCCTCCTCCTCCTCAGCCCAAGAAGACTATTGCGAACAAGCCCAAGCCTAGGGCCAAGTCTATGATAGAGATGACTACCAAGGAGTTCTGGAAAAGTCATCAGCGCAACCCGTATGCGAAAGATCAAGAACCCACTCTGGTCAACCGCCCATTCTGGAACCGTTTTCAGTATGCTATCTTCTTTGATGTGATCAAAGCAAAGAAGAACCTCTATGTTGATGTCCACTCCATTGACATTGCTTACATGGAGAAGGTGAAGGAAATATGCCCTAGAGGCAGTAATAAAGTTATTATTTATTTCCTTATATCATGATAAATGTTTGTTATTCATGCTAGAATTGTATTAACCGGGAACATAATACACGTGTGAATATATAGACAAACATAGTGTCACTAGTATGCCTCTACTTGACTAGCTCGTTTATCAAAGATGGTTATGTTTCCTAGCCATGGACAAAAGAGTTGTCATTTGATTAACGGGATCACATCATTGGGAGAATGATGTGATTGACTTGACCCATTCCGTTAGCTTAGCACTTGATCATTTAGTATGTTGCTATTGCTTTCTTCATGACTTATACATGTTCCTATGACTATGAGATTATGCAACTCCCGTTTACCGGAGGAACACTTTGTGTGCGACCAAACGTCACAACGTAACTGGGTGATTATAAAGGAGCTCTACAGGTGTCTCCGAAGGTACGTGTTGGGTTGGCGTATTTCGAGATTAGGATTTGTCACTCCGATTGTCGGAGAGGTATCTCTGGGCCCTCTCGGTAATGCACGTCACTATAAGCCTTGCAAGCAATGTGACTAATGAGTTAGTTGCGAGATGATGTATTACGGAACGAGTAAAGAAACTTGCCGGTAACGAGATTGAACTAGGTATTGGATACCGATGATCAAATCTCGGGCAAGTAACATACCGATGACAAAGGGAACGACATATGTTGTTATGCGGTTTGACCAATAAAGATCTTCGTAGAATATGTAGGAGCCAATATGAGCATCCAGGTTCCGCTATTGGTTATTGACCGGAAACGGTTCTCGGTCATGTTTACATAGTTCTCGAACCCGTAGGGTCCGCACGCTTAAGGTTTCAATGACAGTTATATTATGAGTTTATGAGTTTTGATGTACCGAAGGAGTTCGCAGTCCCGGATGAGATCGGGGACATGACGAGGAGTCTCGAAATGGTCGAGACGTAAAGATCGATATATTGGACGACTATATTCGGACATCGGAAAGGTTCCGAGTGATTCGGGTATTTTTCGAAGTACCGGAGAGTTATGGGAATACGTATTGGGCCTTATTGGGCCATACGGGAAAGAAGGAAAAGGGCCTCAAGGGTGGCCGCACCCCTCCCCTTGGTCTGGTCTGAATTGGACTAGGGAAGGGGGGCGCCCCCTTCCTTCCTTCTCCTTTTCCCTTCCTCTTTTCCTATTCCATATGGGAGGTGGAATCCTACTAGGACTAGGGAGTCCTAGTAGGACTCCATACTTGGCGTGCCCCCTCCGAGGGCCGGCCTCCTCCTCCCTTGCTCCTTTATATACGGCGGCAGGGGAGCACCCTAGACACACAACAACAATTGATCCCTTGGATCTCTTAGCCGTGTGCGGTGCCCCCCTCCACCATAGTCCACCTCGATAATATCGTAGCGGTGCTTAGGCGAAGCCCTGCGATGGTAGAACATTAAGATCGTCACCACGCCGTCGTGCTGACGGAACTCTCTCTCGACACTCGGCTGGATCAAAGTTCGAGGGACATCATCGAGCTGAACGTGTGCTAGAACTCGGAGGTGCCGTAGTTTCGGTGCTTGATCGGTCGGGCCGTGAAGACGTACGATTACATCAACCGCGTTGTGCTAGCGCTTCCGCTTACGGTCTACAAGGGTATGTAGACAACACTCTCCCCTCTCATTGCTATGCATCACCATGATCTTGCGTGTGCGTAGGAAAATTTTGAAATTACTACGTTCCCCAACAGTGGCATCTGAGCCTAGGTTTTATGCGTAGATGTTATATGCACGAGTAGAACACAAGTGTGTTGTGGGCGATACAAGTCATACTGCTTACCAGCATGTCATACTTTGGTTCGGCGGTATTGTTGTATGAAGCGGCCCGGACCGACATTACGCGTACGCTTACGCGAGACTGGTTTTACCGCCGTGCTTTGCACACAGGTGACTAGCGGGTGTCAGTTTCTCCAACTTTAGTTGAACCGAGTGTGGCTACGCCCGGTCCTTGCGAAGGTTAAAACAGCACTAACTTGACGAACTATCATTGTGGTTTTGATGCGTAGGTAAGATCGGTTCTTGCTCAGCCCATAGCAGCCACGTAAAATTTGCAACAACAAAGTAGAGGACGTCTAACTTGTTTTCCAGGGAATGTTGTGATGTGATATAGTCAAGACGTGATGAGATATAAGTTGTTGTATGAGATGATCATGTTTTGTTGAAGTTACCGGCAACTGGCAGAATCCCTATGGTTGTCTCTTTGTTGCATAAGATGCAAGTGCCAAATAATTGCTTTACTTTATCGCTATGCGATAGCAATAGTTGCAAGAGCAATAGTTGGTGAGATGACCATGTGACGACACATTGATATAGATCAAGATGATGAAGATCATGGTGTCGTGCCGGTGACGATAGAGATCATGACAGTACTTTGGAGATGGAGATCAAAGGCGCAAGATGATCATGGCCATATCATGTCACATATTTTGATTGCATATGATGTTTATCTGTTATACATCTTATTTTGCTTAGTTCGACGGTAGCTTTTTAAGATGATCTCTCACTAATTATCAAGAAGTGTTCTCCCTGAGTATGCACCGTTGCAAAAGTTCTTCGTGCTGAGACACCACGTGATGATCGGGTGTGATAGGCTCTACGTTCAAATACAACGGGTGCAAAACAGTTGCACACGCGGAATACTCAGGTTAAACTTGACGAGCCTAGCATATAACAGATATGGCCTCGGAACACGGAGACTGAAAGGACGAGCGTGAATCATATAGTAGATATGATCAACATATTGATGTTCACCATTGAAACTACTCCATCTCACGTGATGATCGGACATGGTGTAGTTGATATGGATCACGTAATCACTTAGAGGATTAGAGGGATGTCTATCTAAGTGGGAGTTCTTAAGTAATATGATTAATTGAACTTTAATTTATCATGAACTTAGTCCTGGTAGTATTTTGCAAATTATGTTGTAGATCAATAGCTTGCGTTGTTGCTTTCATATGTTTATTTTGATATGTTCCTAGAGAAAATTGTATTTAAAGATGTTAGTAGCAATGATGCGGATTGGATCCGTGATCTGAGGTTTATCCTCATTGCTGCACAAAATAATTATGTCCTTAATGCACCGCTAGGTGACAGACCTATTGCAGGAGCAGATGCAGACGTTATGAACGTTTGGCTAGCTCAATATGATGACTACTTGATAGTTTAGTGCACCATGCTTAACGGCTTAGAATCGGGACTTCAAAGACGTTTTGAACGTCATGGACCATATGAGATGTTCCAGGAGTTGAAGTTAATATTTCAAGCAAATACCCGAGTTGAGAGACATGAAGTCTCCAACAAGTCCTATGGCTAAAAGATGGAGGAGAATCGCTCAACTAGTGAGCATGTGCTCAGATTGTCTGGGTATTACAATCGCTTGAATCAAGTGGGAGTTAATCTTCCAGATAAGATAGTGATTGACAAAGTTCTCTAGTCACCATCACCAAGTTAGTAGAACTTTGTGATGAACTATAGTATGGAAGGGATGATGAAAATGATTCCCGACCTCTTCGTGATGTTGAAATCGACGAAGGTAGAAATCAAGAAAGAGCATCAAGTGTTGATGGTTGACAAGACCACTAGTTTCAAGTAAAGGGCAAAGGGAATGAAAGGGAACTTTAAGTAGAATGACAAGCAAGTTGTCACTCCCATGAAGAAGCCCAAAGCTGAACCAAAGCCTGAAACTGAGTGCTTACACTGCAAAGGAAATGGTCACTGGAAACGGAAATACCCTGAATATTTGGTGGATAAGAAGAATGGCAGAGTGAACAAGGGTATATTTGATATACAAATTATTGATGTGTACCTTACTAGTGTTTATAGTAGCCCCTGAGTATTTTATACTTGTTCGGTTGCTAAAAATTAGTGACTCGAAACAGGAGTTACAGAATAAACAGAGACTAGTTGAGGGTGAAGTGACGATGAGTATCGGAAGTAGTTCCAAGATTGATATGATCATCATCGCACACTCCCTATACTTTCGGGATTAGTGTTAAACCTAAAGAAATGTTATTTGGAGTTTGCGTTGAGCGTGAATATGATTTGATCATGTTTATTGCAATACGGTTATTCATTTAAAATAAGAGAATAATTGTTGTTCTGTTTACATGAATAAAACCTTCAAATGGTCATACACCCAATGAAAATAGTTTGTTGGATCTCGATCGTAGTGATACACATATTCATAATATTGATGCCAAAAGATGCAAAGTTAATAATGATAGTGCAACTTATTTGTGGCACTGCCGTTTGGGTCATATCGGTGTAAAGCGCATGAAGAAACTCCATAAAGATGGATTTTCGGAATCACTTGGTTATGAATCATTTGATGCTTGCGAACCGTGCCTTTTGGGCAAGATGACTAAAACTCCATTCTCCGGAACAATGGAACGAGCTACTGACTTATTGGAAATAATACATACCGATGTATGCGATCCGATGAGTGTTAAGGCTTGCGGCGTGTATCATTATTTTCTGACCTTCACAGATGATTTGAGCAGATATGGGTATATCTACTTGATGAAACATAAGTCTGAAACATTTGAAAAGTTCAAACAATTTCAGAGTGAAGTGGAAAATCGTCGTAACAAGAAAATAAAGTTTTTACGATCTGATCGTGGAGAAGAATATTTGAGTTATGAGTTTGGTCTTCATTTGAAACAATGTGAAATAGTTTCGCAACTCACGCCATCTGGAACACCACAATGTAATGGTGTGTCCGAACGTCGTAATCGTACTTTACTAGATATGGTGCGATCTATGATGTCTCTTATCGGTTTACCACTATCGTTTTTGGGGTTATGCATTAGAGACAGCTGCATTCACGTTTAATAGGGCAACATCTAAATCCGTTGAGACGACACCGTATGAACTATGGTTTAGCAGTAAACCTAAGCTGTCGTTTCTTAAAGCTTGGAGTTGCGATGCTTATATGAAAAAGGTTTTCAACCTGATAAGCTCGAACCCAAATCAGAGAAGTGCGTCTTCATAGAATACCCAAAGGTAACTATTGGGTACACCTTCTATCACAGATCCGAAGGCAAGTTATTCGTTGCTAAGATGGATCCTTTCTAGAGAAGAAGTTTCTCTCGAAAGAAGTGTGGGAGGAAAGTAGAAATTGATGAGGTAATTGTACCTTCTCCCTTATTGGAAAGTAGTTCATCACAGAAATCAGTTCCAGTGATTCCTACACCAATTAGTGAGGAAGTTAATGATGATGATCATGAAATTTCAGATCAAGTTGCTACCAAACCTCGTAGGTCTTCCAGAGTAAGATCCGCACCAGAGTGGTACGGTAATCATGTTCTGGAAGTCATGTTACTAGACCATGATGAACCTATGAACTATGAGGAAGCGATGATGAGCCCAGATTCCATGAAATGGCTTGAGGCCATAAAATCTGAGATATGATCCATGTATGAGAACAAAGTATGGACTTTGATTGACTTGCTCGATGATCAGCAAGCCATGTTAAATAAATGGATCTTCAAGAGGAAGACGGACACTGATAGTAGTGTTACTATCTACTAAGCTTGACTTGTTGCGAAAGGTTTTCAACAAGTTCAAGGTGTTGAATACGATGAGATTTTCTCACTCGTGTCGAAGCTTAAGTCTGTCTGAATCATGTTAGCAATTGCCACATTTTATGAAATCTGGCAAATGAATGTCAAGACTGCATTCCTTAATGGATTTATTAAAGAAGAGTTGTATATGATGCAACCAGAAAGTTTTTGTCAATCCTAAAGATGCTAACGAAGTGTGCAAGCTCCAGCAATCCATCAATGGACTGGTGCAAGCATCTTGGAGTTGGAATATACGCTTTGATGAGTTGATCAAAGCATATGGTTTTATACGGACTTTTGGAAAGACCTGTATTTACAAGAAAGTGAGTGGGAGCACTACAACATTTCTGATAAGTATATGTGAATGACATATTATTAATTGGAAATGATGTAGAATTTTCTGGAAAGCATAAAGGAGTGTTTGAAAGAAGTTTTTCAAAGAAAGACCTCGGTGAAGCTACTTACATATTGAGCATCAAGATCTATTGGGATAGATCAAGACGCTTGATAAGATTTTCAATAAGTACATACCTTGACAAGATTTTGAAGTAGTTCAAAATGGAACGGTCAAAGAAAGAGTTCTTGCATGTGTTGCAAAGGTATGAAATTGAGTAAGACTCAAATCCCGACCACGGCAGAAAATAGAAAGAGAATGAAAGTCATTCCCTATGCATTCAGTCATAGGTTCTATAAAGTATGCTATGTTGTGTACCAGACCTATTGTATACCTTGCTCTGAGTTTGGCAAAGGAATACAATTTTGATCTAATAATAGATCATTGGACAGCGGTCAAGAATATCCTTAGTGAGGACTAAGGAGATGTTTCTCGATTATGGAGGTGACAAAAGGTTCATCGTAAAGGGTTACGTTGATACAAGTTTTGGCACTGATCCAGATGACTCTAAGTCTCAATCTGGATACATATTGAAAGTGGGAGCAATTAGCTAGAGTAGCTCCGTGCAGAGCATTGTGGACATAGAATATTTACAAAATACATACGGCTCTGAATATGACAGACTGTTGACTAAACTTCTCTCACAAGCAAAACATGATCATACCTTAGTATTCTTTGGGTGTTAATCACATAGCAATGTGAACTAGATTATTGACTCTAGTAAACCCTTTGGGTGTTGGTCACATGACAATGTGAACTATGGGTGTTAATCATATACGGATATGAATATTGGTGTTAAATCACATGATGATGTGAACTAGATTATTGACTCTAGTGCAAGTGGGAGACTGAAGGAAATATGCCCTAGAGGCAATAATAAAGTTATTATTTATTTCCTTATATCATGATAAATGTTTATTATTCATGCTAGAATTGTATTAACCGGAAACATAATACATGTGTGAATACATAGACAAACATAGTGTCACTAGTATGCCTCTACTTGACTAGCTCGTTTATCAAAGATGGTTATGTTTCCTAGCCATGGACAAAAGAGTTGTCATTTGATTAATGGGATCACATCATTGGGAGAATGATGTGATTGACTTAACCCATTCCGTTAGCTTAGCACTTGATCGTTTAGAATGTTGCTATTGCTTTCTTCATGACTTATACATGTTCCTATGACTATGAGATTATGCAACTCCCGTTTACCGGAGGAACACTTTGTGTGCTACCAAACGTCACAATGTAACTGGGTGATTATAAAGGAGCTCTACAGGTGTCTCCGAAGGTACATGTTGGGTTGGCGTATTTCGAGATTAGGATTTGTCACTCTGATTGTCGGAGAGGTATCTCTGGGCCCTCTCGGTAATGCACATCACTATAAGCCTTGCAAGCAATGTGACTAATGAGTTAGTTGCGAAATGATGTATTACGGAACGAGTAAAGAGACTTTCCGGTAACGAGATTGAAGTAGGTATTGGATACCGACAATCAAATCTCGGGCAAGTAACATACCGATGACAAAGGGAACGGCGTATGTTGTTATGCGGTTTGACCGATAAAGATCTTTGTAGAATATGTAGGAGCTAATATGAGCATCTAGGTTCCACTATTGGTTATTGACCGGAAACGGTTCTCGGTCATGTCTACATAGTTCTCGAACCCGTAGGGTCCGCACGCTTAAGGTTTCGATGACAGTTATATTATGAGTTTATGAGTTTTGATGTACTGAAGGAGTTCGGAGTCCCGGATGAGATCGGGGACATGACGAGGAGTCTCGAAATGGTCGAGACATAAAGATCGATATATTGGACGACTATATTCGGACATCGAAAAGGTTCCGAGTGATTCGGGTATTTTTCGGAGTACCGGAGAGTTACGGGAATACGTATTGGGCCTTATTGGGCCATACGGGAAAGAAGGAAAAGGGCCTCAAGGGTGGCCGCACCCCTCCCCTTGGTCTGGTCCGAATTGGACTAGGGAAGGGGGGCGCCCCCTTCCTTCCTTCTCCTTTTCCCTTCCTCTTTTCCTATTCCATATGGGAGGTGGAATCCTACTAGGACTAGGGAGTCCTAGTAGGACTCCATACTTGGCGCACCCCCTCCGAGGGCCGGCCTCCTCCTCCCTTGCTCCTTTATATATGGCGGCAGGGGAGCACCCTAGACACACAACAACAATTGATCCCTTGGATCTCTTAGCCGTGTGCGGTGCCCCCCTCCACCATAGTCCACCTCGATAATATCGTAGCGGTGCTTAGGCGAAGCCCTGCGACGGTAGAACATCAAGATCGTCACCAGGTCGTCGTGCTGACGGAACTCTCCCTCGACACTCAGCTGGATCGGAGTTCGAGGGACGTCATCGAGCTGAACGTGTGCTAGAACTCGGAGGTGCCGTAGTTTCGGTGCTTGATCGGTCGGGCCGTGAAGACGTACGACTACATCAACCGCGTTGTGCTATCGCTTCCGCTTACGGTCTACAAGGGTATGTAGACAACACTCTCCCCTCTCGTTGCTATGCATCACCATGATCTTGCGTGTGCGTAGGAAAATTTTGAAATTACTACGTTCCCCAACAGAAGGATCCCACCTACTTTGGCGAAGCTCTGTAGATGTGCACTCAGTTGAACATTCTCAAGATCATGGAGTTCAACAAGGACTTTGATGCGGATTTGGTGGCCCAGTTTTATGCCACAATCCATCTTGGCACTGATGCAGAAAGGACCTTGATGTGGATGACAAATGGCAAACTTCTGTCTGTCAAATGGAAGGCATTCATGGAATTATTTGGGATTGAAGATCAAGGACTTGAGAACCCGGTTGGCTTTCGTCCTCACCGCAATGCAACTTCTACTCATAAGCAACCTCTCTGGCCTTACTGCACTTTGAAGATTAACCCTGAGACGCAGATGGAAACTTATGAGTTGCCTGCCCTTCTGGACATCCTTCATCGCATCTTTAGGGAGACTCTTTTCCCTCGCATTGGGAACTTGGATATGGTTCACTCGTTTCTCATGGACATGTTACTCTTCTGTCAGCATGAGAAGGAAGAAAACACTGGAGATTCCTTGGATATCTCTCATGGCATGTGGTCTGAGCTTGTCTCTGCTATCTCTGGACGCAAGTGCCCCATCTATGCTCCTTTTCTCATGTTGCTTATTGAGAGGGCTTGGGAGCACACTTATCCTGGTGTCGTGCTGGAGACTGGCGAGTTGGTCCCTCATGAGATTAAGTGTGAGAGGAAGAAGGAGAAATGGGGCACTTAGGTTCCAAAGTCTGGGATTTCGTCAGGAGCTGACGAGGTTGAGGCAGAGGCCGATGCTGACGATGATGAGGACTATGTGCCCTCTAGAGCGGAGCCCTCATGGGCAAAGAAGCTCAAGCGCAAGATGAAGAAACTTTTCTGCATAGAGTTTCATGGACAGTATATGGCTCATGTGTCCGAGAAGAAGGCCAGATGCCGCCACAAGGAGCTCATGCGTTAGTTTGGTGCAACAGCCAGCAGTTCTGAGGGCAAGATCACTGATGAGGAGGAGTGGGTTCAGCTGCACTACCCTTGGACAGACTCACACACCGAGCAGCCCCTGCCAATGACAGAGGAGCGGGCGATCACGCAGGGATGTGATGATGGAGATCGTCAGTTGTGCTATCACCTGTGGCCGTAGGCCGTAGCAGCACTCCTTTCCCTTTTGGCGTCTCGATGCCAAAGGGGAAGAGAGTTTAGGGATTTGCCGAGTTGCGAGTGTGTCTCATTTGCCTTGTCTTTCTCTCTCTCAAACTCTTTTCTTGTCTTTTGCTTTGGTTTGGCTTGTGCTCGTGAGACCTGGTACTCTATCATATGGTGTGAGACATATGCTACCCTATCCTATTATTATCTATGTATGTTGAGTACTTTGGTAGCATGTGAGTTGCATGCTTATCTCCTGTTTTTTTATACTTTGCTCACTGCTACCCTATTGCATTCTAGCTCATATATGTCTCATCTTTGATGCAAATGTTGTCAGACTATAAAATATAGGGGGAGTGTTGATCCTAATGTATGTACTTTGCATTCCAAAGGCACCTCTAATTAAGTGCACACATTTAGGGAGCCCGTCTATATTTTGTAGTTTTTGGGATTCACTTATTCCCATGTTATTCCTTTGTGCAAATCCCGTGTTGTCAACAATCCACCAAAAAGGGGACATGTTAGGGCATGTCTCTCTCTAAGTAGTTTTGGTGATTGATGACAATGCTTTTGCGGACTAATAGCGTGCATTGATTATTTCAGAGATTCATTCATTGGCACGAGACGATTCTTTCCCCTCAGAGCTTAAAGTGGAGACGGTGTAGTCTCTTTCATTTCGGTTTTGGTGGACTTGAGTCATAGGAGACACCGTACTATCAAGAGGGGGTCCGCATTGGAAAGGCTAGGGTGGAATCAACACGTACACTTCATTTTTGCACCCCTAGCTCCTTTCCTCTCCTTGGAGTTTGTGGTTTCGACGAAAGTGGAGATTGTGAGGAGATAGCGGTAGTACTGCCGCCAGCGTGGTAGTACTGCCCATGGTCCTCAAGCGGCAGTACCGCTTTCCTACAATGGTAGTACCGCTTGGGTGCATCGGCGGCAGTACCATCCTGGTTCGGCACCGCTACCGCCTTGATTCGAGGACGTCTCTTCTCGTGTCGGGTTGTGCGGCAGTAGTAGCGGCAGTACACTACTAGGGAAAAGCCTATACACAGAATCTTACCAGCAGCGCTCCCTAAAATACCACGCTACTGCTATTTAGCAGCAGCGCGTGTTAGGGAAACGCGCTGCTGACAGGAAAATAGCAGTAGCGCGTCCACCGCAAACGGCGCTGCTGCTATAATTGCCATGACCTCCCCCCCCCCCCCCGCTAGTTATAGCAGTAGCGCACTTTATTGAATAGTGCTGCTGCTATAGAAGTTAGCAGCAGCGCGCTTGTGGGAAAACCGCTACTGCTAAGATCAGCCCACAAGTTTAGTCCCACCTTGCTCCGTGAACAGGGTGTTTACCACCTTAAATATGTTATTTCTGAAACTACCACAACCAGTTGGTCTTCACTGAACTCTATGTGTAAAATTTGTGGCCACAATATGAGTCCTCTCCGGTTCCTATCGGATAGGACTCATATTGACAATTCAGATTGTACACAAAAAGATCATTGATGGCCAATGTATTTTTGCATTGACGTATTTTTTGTATAGTTACACTTAGCAGTAGCGGTTTATGTGCAACGCGCTACTGCTATTCTGATTATCTGTAGCGCATTTCGGCAAACGCGCTACAACTATCCCTACCTTATCCCCACGCACACGACCGACCCTCACTCACACTCTCACTCTCGCCCCCCGTGCCGATAATGTCGTCGTGCGTCGCCGCCGCCGCCGCCTTCATCCGTCCGCCGCCGAGGTACTCCCCTCCTTCCGTCCCTCCTCCCTCCTCCTCGCACATCCTCCCTCCGCCTGCGGCCGCCCCTCCCTCCTCCGCCGCCGCCCTCCTCCCTCCGCCGGCAGCCCTCCTCCCACCCCCTGCCACTAATTAGTACTAGATTTAGTAGTTGTAGATGTTAATTTAGGGTTCATATCTAGTACTAGATGTTAATATAGTTAGTACTAGATTTTTAGTAGTAGTAGATGTTAATTTAGGGTTCATAACTAGTTTAGTAAGTAAATTAATAAACTAGTTAAAGTAGTTGAATTAATAGAACTAATGTATTTTTAGTAAGATAATTAATATAACTAGTTGAACTACTTTATTTTTAGAAAGAACTAGTTTTTTTCTATTTATAGTAAGTTTATATTTAGTAAGAACTAGTTGAATTAATAAAACTAGTTGAACATGTCATATTTGTTGTTATTTTTTAGTTTAAGCAATTATTCGGGATGTATATCTTGTGTTGTTGCTCAAATAGGATATGTGGTTGCCCAAGTGGCCCTTCATGTTCAGTTTACATCTCCGAGTGGCCTATGTTTTGCCGGAGTGTTGATTAATTTCCGTTCTGGTAAATTTCAGGCGCTTGATATGTCCTTTTTTAGCAAAGGTCATGCCGGATTTTTTCGTGAATTCTGACATAACTTGTGCTAGAATATGTACAAGTTTAATCTTTGAATTATGAACGTAGGAAATATCGTACTCGGATGACGACAGTCTCCAGGGAGAGTGTAGCTGGTGCCACGACGATCGAGGTATGTGTGACAGGTTCGTTCGGCTGGACAAAGATCGGCGCTTCAGCATTAAGCTCGAGGAGACCTTCGATTGTGAAACGGTACACAACAACTACAAGTGTTTTTTTTCGTAATTAAGCATGACTTCAACTATTTCAATGTCTAATTTTCATATTTTACAATTCGACTAGCTTATCTCATGCCATGCAAGACGCTATGTCTTGGAGAGGATGGGTTTTGAAGACCATGAAAATTTCGAAACAAAGAAAATACACCTAAGGACCCATCATGATATGGATTTTGAAGTAAATTTGTGCAATGCTCAGAGCGTATCCTATTTTGGTCGCCAAAATTGGGAAGCACTTTGCAAAATGTATGGTTTTTATGAGGGTATGATTGTCACCATGGATCTTGGTGATCCTGACATTGAGCAAGACAATATGGACATTTGGGTCCTTGTTGATACGCTTCCGATTGTACCGCTATGTGAGTTTCTCAAACATAGTTATTAACTAATTTATATTATTTATTTCAAAATAGTTGATAGCTTATTTCCATTGACAGTTTATTTTGATTCTTCAAAGACTGTGCGGAAGATGGTAGATAAAACCCACTACACCGATGGCACCGAGTTAACGTATAAGGAGAAAAATCATCTGATCGCATTTTGTACTCTTCTTGAGAATTACAACTATTATCGAACTCCTCCAAATTATGGTGAATACGTGCCACTAGTGCATGTGTTGAACCACAGTAACTTCTCTGGAGATACCCTGGTAAGATTTTTTACTATTACGATATACGTGCATCTTTTGCATACTTCTAAAACTAGTACATCATTGCTAACTACGAAGTTATTATTATGTTTTTCAACAGAAACTCCCGATGGATTGTGTGCCTCATCTGATGTCTCTGCATGGTCGCCTCTCAGTTCTGAACATACTGCCAAGTAAATCTACGGAGCTCACCTGTGCATATCGGATTTCTAAAACCCGTGAACACATGTTCATCAAAGAATGGAAGAAATGTATGGACATTCGCAAGGAGGTTCTTGGAAGTAACATTCAGCGAAAGGCAAGAATTGGAGACAGGCTAATCTCCATTCTCCATAATGGAGAGTCAGGGGCTATCTTATTTTTTGCTATTTTACCTTAGAAAATGTAGTAGGTCTTAATCGAATGTAATAGGTCCTATGAGGTACAATATGTTTATTATGTGGTAATGTGTTAGAGTTGATAATGATGATCTCGAGGAAGTGTTATGTGATGTCAATGATGAAAACGATGATCTTGAGGAGGTGTTATATGACAATGATGTATTATGATGATAAGTTGTCGAAACTACTATACGGACGACAGTACCCTGGCCGATAGCTGGACGATGTTGGATCGAACGGTGTTGTTCAGTTTTGCTTTTCACGTGAACGGCTTCCTGTGCTACATCGTCTGCAAATCGTCCAATGTTTGTCATCTGTGTAGCAGCGTTCATAAGTTGTTAATGATATGATGATGATGATGATATTATTATATCATTGGGTGAAAGAACCGCGGATTAGTTTCAAGTGGATGGACATCCACTTGAAACTAGTCCACGGTTCTTTCACCCCATGATGTAATAACTCATTATTATGTAAAAACAATCTTTAAATTCCTGTTGTATGAAAACTTGTGTAAAGGTGTATGAATACAACATGAAATAAAAAAGAAATAAAATACTAAATAATAGTAGTAGCGCGGGAGAGGGGAAGCGCTACTACTAATTACCAGTAGCGCTTTTCTGAAGGAGCGCTACTACTAAGTCAAGTTACCAGTAGCGTGGGTCTAGGCGCGCTATTGCTAAGCATTAACTGTAGCGCCTTATCAGTAGCGCTCCTGCCCGCGCTACTGATAGGCCTAAAACCCGCGCTGCTGCTAGGCTTTTCCCTAGTAGTGGTAGCAGCGGTAGTACCACCCGTGAGCGGTAGTACCGCGGCTACCACTGCTACTAGTGCCGCCCGAACTCTCTTTCTCTCTCCCGTTCTCCCTCTTATGCCTCTGCTCTCAGTCTCCGCGGTAGTACCGCTGGTGGTCGCGGTAGTACCGTTGCTACCAGCAGTAGTACCGCTCCACTGAGCAGTAGTACCGCTCTGTGCAGGCTGAAGAGGGGGTAACGGTTGGATTGGTTCCCCCACTATAAAAGGAGGTCTTTTTCTCCAAGTTGACTTACCTCTTTTCCCCCAAACTCCATTGTTGCTCCAAAGCTCATTTTCGCCCGATCTCTCTCCCTAGCCAATCAAACTTGCTTATTTTCTAGGGATTGGTTGAGAAGGCCCGGATCTACACTTCCACCAAGAGAAATTTGATCCCCCCCCCACTAATCCCTTGCGGATCTTGGTACTCTTGGGTGTTTGAGCATCCTAGACGGTTGAGGTCACCTCGGAGCCACATTCCATTGTGGTGAAGCTCCATGGTATCGCTGGGAGCCTACAATCAAGTTGTGGAGATTGCCCCAACCTTATTTGTAAAGGTTCGGTCGCCGCCTTCAAGGGCACCATTAGTGAAATCATGACATCTCGCATTGTGTGAGGGCGCGAGGAAAATACGGTGGCCCTAGTGGCTTCTTGGGGAGCATTGTACCTCCACACCGCTCCAACAGAGACGTACTCCCCCCAAAGGGGAGGAACTTCGGTAACACATCCTCGTCTCCACCGACTCCACTTGTGGTTATCTCTTCCCTTTACTTTGTGCAAGTTTATATTGTGTTGCATCATTTGCTTGCACTTGTTGTTGTGGTTGTTTGCATCATATAGGTTGTTCACGTAGTTGCACATCTAGACAACTTATTTGTTGCTAAACCTAATTTGTGGAGAAAAGTTAGAAATTGGTAGTTGCCTATTCACCCCCTCTAGTCAACCATATCGATCCTTTCAGAAGGTAACTCAAGGGAAAGTATTCGAGAGCAGGAAATGGCGCCAGCGTTGGCAACCAGCAACAATGCACCTCAACACGCGAATTCAACGACGACAGATGGCGCCGGCATTAGCAGCCAACAACAACGCGTGGATTCGGGGGCGGCAGATGGCGTCAGCATTGGCAACCAACAACCCCAAGGCGTGATGTGGAGGGGCAGGTGGCGGCAGCGTGCAACCTCGATTGAGTGAAGGATCGATGGGTGGCGAATCACAAACCGCGCTTAGGGAGAGGTGGACAGCTGCATGGGTGTGGTAGCGGCGTGGGGCGATGTTCAAGGCCAACATGGGAAAGGCGGCAGACATCGCGTGGGACGCCAACTGAGAAGAACGTTGGTCGGTGACCCTCCGGCTTGTACGAGCGGTTGACGGCGACAATAAGGGAGAAAACGACATATATATCGCGCTTACGTATTTTGGCCATGACGAAGTGGTACCAACTAATTAGTGGTGGATCAGTAGGATTAGTGGATCGTTGTTGTGCTCAACTAGTGCTGGCCTAGCGGGAGCGAAAATGAGAATGAGTGGTGCTCTATGTTTGATTTGTTTATTTGTCATGTTTGATTTTGAATTTGCCTTTAAATTTTGAACTTGAGCAGTATGGATGTTTGACTTATATGTCGCAAAAACAAATGGATGTTTGACTTATGACAATGATGTGTAAGTATATTCATAACGTTTGTTCACGCAGAGAAAAATAAATATTGGAAGAGTTTTATTTGGGACCTGCAAAAGAATCCATCCGCAATAATCTGAAAACTATTATTGAGGTGGGAGAGTTTTATTAAGAAATCTGCTGGATGGAGATGCCCAGCGCACCAGAAACTCTTGGATAAAGCGAACGTCAAGGATAAATAGAATTAAAAAATAAAATCGAGGGGATCGGCGAGGAGCAGGAGCCTGCGGCTGCCCACTGGACTGGAGGAGCACAAGTGTGTGTCGCTAGCGGCGGCTGCGGGTGCGCGTGCAGAAGGGACGAGAGAGAGAGAAGAGGAGCCAACCTCCGCCGCCACGGCTTCCGCGTGCTAGGAAGACGAAGCAGAGCGGCAGCAAAGAGAGGGAGGCCGCGATGGAGGTGGGCTTCCTGGGGCTGGGCATCATGGGCAAGGCAATGGCGGCCAACCTCCTCCGCCACGGCTTCCGCGTCACCGTCTGGAACCGGACCCTCTCCAAGGTACGCGACGCCCCCCGATTCGCCGATCCACCCGTCTTTGGTTTGGCAGATCGATCGATCGATCGATTCATATGCCATGCTCTGTCCCCTTTTGTTTTTATCCGATTATAATCTCGAGAACCTGTGGCGATATTTGTTGGCAGTGCGACGAGCTCGTCGCGATGGGTGCCGCCGTCGGGGACACGCCGGCGTCCGTCGTCGCCAAGTGCAAGTACACCATCGCCATGCTCTCCGATCCCAGCGCCGCGCTATCTGTTAAGAGACGCCGGGAACCCTTTTGTTCTCATTCCAGCGTTGCGGATGCCGTTGTTGTCGCTGATATCCCCATTTCTTGGCCTGTCGAATTCATCTAGGTTGTTTTCGACAAGGATGGCGTGCTCGAGCAAATCGGAGAGGGCAAGGGCTACGTGGACATGTCCACTGTCGATGCTGCAACTTCTTGCAAGATAAGCGAGGTATTCTTATTGCTTATGGCTTTTGTAACAGTCAGGTGTCATTTCTGTCTGCCTCCGTGTACTGTTGTAAGTTCGATTGGCTGGGTATTGTTCTCACATAGGAGTACTAGAAAAGGGTGAGGCTGTGTTTTTTTGGTTTTCAATCCTGAGCTCCTGAATCGGGTGCTCAGAGGGTTAAGTTGATTAAGTTGCTGTGAGTTCATTACTCGCCTTCTGCATCATTGATGGCATGTTCAGAGGGTTAAGTTATGTTTCAGATGAGTTGAGTTACATTTTGTATCTACTTGTGAATAGAGTTCACCAGAGGTGAAAATTCTGTAGCTGGACACAGGTAGGTCGACATATTAAAAGAGGAAACTGAGGAGTCACATAATAGGCATATCAATTATACTAAACGAGGCAGGGAGGGTGATTTATATGTGGAATGATAACCAACAGCAATATAATGAGGATGTGGATTCTAACTAGTTGGATCATACCCATGACCATGAGGCGAGCAGCGTGTGGACTGGATGCTCGTGTAGTTGCAGCCGCATCTGCTGGTTCCTGGATGTTGAGACTGGAACAGAACTCGATGAACATTAGCGCTGTGAACCCGTTGGCGAACATGTCAGCATGCTTAGAATTAGTTAATATAGTCACCTTTTTCGAGTAGAATACAAACATCAACCTCAATGTGCTTGATCCGTTGGTGCTTCACTGAGTTGACGGACAAATATTCCATGTTGTTGTTGTCTCAATAAACAATGTACAGTATGCAAGTGGATGATGTAGCTCCTGCAGCAGCTGGCATAACCAACATGTTTTAGCGACATCGTGATTGTGGCATGGTACTTGGCTTACACAATAGACTGGGACTCGTGACGTTCTTATTTGGAAGACCAAGAAATGATATCATCGCCCAAGCATTTGCAGAATCGACGTGTTGAGCAGCAAGCTTAAGGAGTAGGACAGCGAACCCAATCGGCATAGGCATAAGTGAGAAGAGATGTAGGAGACGATGGAATAGTGAAGCGCAAATAGATGAATTCCCAAATACTGAAGCATAAGTGAGAAGAGATGTAGGAGTCGATGCATTCCTAGATCAATAGTGGGCTTGATATAACGAATTGTACGCTCTCATAATGTATGGTGAAGAACAAATAGATGAATACAAGTCACGCATATTGCATTTGCCTAAATTTGTGTTTCTAGCAAATGCTAAATCTTAGTCCTTGTTTGTTGACAGTATCAACCTAATATATTTCTAGCATATTTATGAATTTATTCCCTTCTTCTCCAATTAACATGGTTTTCCTTTTGCCCTTTTTATTTCATCAATTTTGAGAAAATCCCCCCCCCCCCCCCCCCCGCTCCCTCTTTATTTTCGTCATCACAATGACTAGATTGGTTACATTCTTTGGCTGGGCATTGTTATCACACACTAGAAAAGGGTGAGGTTGTGTTCTTTTGGTTCTCAATCCCGAGTTCCTGAATTGGGTGCTAGTCTCAAGTTGATTGATTAAGCTGTTGTGAACCCATTACTTGCCTTTTGGATCATTGATGGCATGTTCAGAGGGTTAGGTTATGTTTCAGATAGTTGGGTTACATTTTATTGTATCTACTTGTGAATAGAGTTCACCAGAGATAAATATACTGTAGCTGACCACAGGTAGAATATGCTGGACTAAAAGAATATCTCCAATGTTTGTGTCGACGTATTTAAAGAGGAAACCGACGAGTCACATAATAGGCATATATCAATGACTAGACTGGCTACTGTCATTAGTAAAACCATTAGTGTTTAGTGCAATGAGCTTTCCTTGATAAAATGTTTTGCAGGCGGTTAAACAAAAGGGCGGAGCTTTTGTTGAAGCTCCAGTTTCAGGGAGCAAGAAGCCAGCTGAAGATGGCCAATTGGTCATTCTTGCTGCAGGCGACAAGGTAATTCACTCACAAAATTGTGCTTAAAACAAAGATTTTTACTAGAAACATTTTCCGCCATATTTTGGTCTTTGTATTACTGGTTTTGGATGGTTCAATATCTCCAGCTCTCTTCTTTCGGTTGATTGCTGGTGGTGATTTTGGTATAATGATCATAATATTTTCCTTGTTATTTCTTGTAGCAAAAAACAGTGAAACTCTTGGCAATATTCACCCTTCTAGTGCCCGTAATAATTTCTTGCCTATGTGTGCCTGTTTGGTCCCCCCCCCCCCCTCCCCGCCAAGTGTTGACATAATAGTATACCAGTGTCAGTGACTCTTTGTAGGTAGTTTTGAAGTACTTGCCAGAGAACAGAAGAGCTATTAAAGTTAGTAGGGTGGAGATATCAATCACCATAAAATTACAAAGTGCTAGGAGATATGGTATAGATATTAGTATCTAGTACATCGAACATTGAGTGTGGATTCAAAATTGATACTTAATCTGGGTAATTCCACCAATTTGCATCCTTGTGATTCTTTTAACCGTTAGGGTGTAAATTGGTAGTGCTATATCTACCATGCATAATGCAATTAAACTCCCCTAGGATTTCATGTTTGCTTAATTGGATCCACTCCTTGAATGTTTCAGGCACTATATGATGATATGGTCCCTGCATTTGATGTACTTGGGAAGAAGTCGTTCTTTCTGGGGGAGATGGGAAATGGAGCAAAGATGAAACTGGTGGTCAACATGATCATGGGAAGGTGACCATCTTTGTACACACCAGCAAAACATTCAAGTGTAGTAACTGCAAGCAGCATTGCATTTTCACATCGTATATTAGCCAGCCTCATATCCAGGGTATCTGAAACATCAGTATGCAGAATACCACTGAGAAGCTTGACCGCTGATACTTTCGTAAACTGATCTGTTAGTAGTTCAGTGCAGTAGATATGGTTACTGTTTTGCCCTGTGAATTCGCACCTCAGTCTATGCAGAATGGCAATCTACTGAAAATCTTTATATTCATAGCCAGCAAGCTTAGTACGGATCTAAAACCTGCTCCATTGCAAATAGGGTTTTACAGCTTTCTCGTCTAAATGAGCTTTTCATTTTTGCTACGTTTGTTCAACATCCAGAAATCTATGAGCTCTTTTAGTTGCTGCCACATCATCTCCTCTGCCCTTCGGGGACGTAAATCCGTCGACTGCAATAATGCATCAGTGACATTTTTTTTGCTGCAGTATGATGAATGCTTTTTCTGAGGGACTCTGTTTGGCTGACAAAAGTGGGTTGAGCCCCCAGACGCTTCTTGATGTCCTGGTACCGTGCTTGGTTATGCAACACCCCTGCTGTTACCTCCTTTACTTTACTACCAAATCAAACAACCATGGTTATGTTTTGACTTGCAGGATCTCGGTGCAATCGCAAATCCGATGTTCAAGATGAAAGGGCCTTCAATGCTGCAGGGCAGCTACAATCCAGCATTTCCCCTGAAACATCAGCAGAAGGATATGAGGCTGGCTCTGTCGTTGGGAGATGAAAATGCCGTGTCCATGCCAGTGGCAGCTGCTGCCAATGAGGTATGCCCCCGCCCCCCCTACCTTCAAAACATTACAACAAAGCTAATAAACATGCAACTACGCACTGGATCTCAGGCATTCAAGAAAGCAAGAAGCTTGGGACTTGGTGACCTGGATTTTTCCGCGGTGCACGAGGTTCTGAAAGGCACTGGTGGTTCAGGCTAAAGCGTGATTGGGGGCTGAATGTTTAAAACCACATGCCATGGGCATGCAGATATTCTTGTAGTTCGTCCAACCCATGTGGCTTATCATCGTACTATTGATATGTACATTCAACAGTTGATGCTGGATTGTGCTGTACGATGTTTTTTTTCTAGCAAGGCTTGTGCATGAACGAACCATTGGGATTTGGGACTTGAATGCCGCCACGCCAGATGGAAATATAAGTGCAAGTTCTGTCTAGATTTTGCGACAACTTCTCTCACATCCTATGGCCCACAGGTTCCTGGTTTCATTTCATCCAGTGGAAATGAAATGAAAACAGATTCCTGGGAGGATTTCATTTGGTGGGATTTGGATTCCAAATCCAATTTTCTTGTTTGGCTGTCGTGTGGATTTGTGAAATGAAATGATTGTCATGTTGTTTGGCTGCTATTTTGGCACCTTCCATTGGAGGAGGGCAGAGAAGCCGGTACTTGCACCGGCAAGAAGTAGTAGATCTGCTCGTCAGCCGGTGGCTGGACAGATTGCGGCCAAAAGGGAGCGAATTCCAATCCTTTCTGTGGAATTGTGAAATGAATTCTTATGATCAATTGCGGGACAGGCAAACACATTGTGTTTGGTATTCGTGAATGAACTCCCTGAATTATGGCCCAAATGACATGAGTCATAAGACTACTCAATGAATCTAGATATTAGATCTCCTTAAAAAAGGATTCTAGATACTATTGGCATATAAGTTGTCTGATCCCTTAGGAGTACCCCTTAATTAGCGCTAAAAACTTAACTGTTTTCCTTTTCTTTCTCTCTTCCTAACCAATTTGTCTCAACATTGTAGACGGGGGGGTCGAGCCCCATTTGCCTTCTCCTACAACGACCCTCCCCTTTTCCCCTCTCCCCTATTTGTCCACACCCCTTTTTTTCCGCCTTTTCTATTTTTTAAAACCAAACTTGTTGAATACTAGATATAGATTGAACATAGAAATAAATAGTACAAATTTAAAAATACACAATTTGAACCTAAAAATTATTCAAAGTACATAGTTTAAACAACGTCACAGATCTAATGTTTGCTATGATGAATTCAAAAATGATCCTAGATCGAGTAATTGTTGATGCACTTCTCGATCTCGAATTTGCCGATGCATCTTCAAAAAATGAGCAACATGCTCTGGCTCTTGTTGTAGGAGGTGTACATGGTCTCCATACTTTTCAAAATTAACATTATGTATACCCTCACCCCCACCCTTCAAAATCATGTTATGCAAGATAAAATAGCAAGTCATCATCTCTCACAATGTATCGAGATTCCATGTATCTGCAGGTCCATAAACAATATCCTAACAAGGTTGGAGCACTCAAAATGCCCTTTCTACATTCTTCCTAGCACCTTTTTGAATTGCAACAAAGTGAGTTTCTTTATTATGTTGGGGCTCAGAGATAGTCTTCACAATCGCGGCCTCAGCCTGCCCACCACTAAGTCTTTTAAACAATGAAGATCATTGAAGCACGTTGATGTCGTTGTGAGACCCTAGCATGTCAAAGAAAGGGTGCCAAATCCACAAGTCCTTATGATGTCACTGCTTTCAGTATCATGGTGGGATCTTTGGTATGACCTTGGTATTGCACGTGCAAACCTACCACACAAACAGTTCTTCCATTGCCAGCATACAATTGACGAAATCGAGCATACCGGGAAAGCCTCTTGCTTCTCCAAGTGCCGAAAGCTTTCGTGTGTTCTCAACATTTCGTTTTCTCGAGTACTCCGGCCAAAAGCTTTCCCGTGTTCTCAACATTTCGTTTTCTCGAGTACTCTGGTCCAAACACCTCCACCACCACGGCGGCAAATCCGACCATTCATTCAATGCATGTGCTCTCTGCCATCCAAACATACTCATCAATGGAATATGCAGCAGTGTCATATGCAATAATTCTCATAGCAGCAGTGCATTTCCGGAGAGGAGAATCCATTTACTCTAGTGCAGTAACCATCATTTTCCTTCACATCCTCCACTATGCGCGGGAACACATGGATGCTTGCGCATCCGTCAACTACGATGAAAGAAACCCTCATGATATATCGGGTTGGCTTTGAAATGATCGTTGTAGAGATCAACATGGCCCTTTGCCTTATTTCGATTAACAATTATCCTCCCCGATATCAAACCCTTGAAGTTGAGAACACTCTCCTCTTCCTTCTCCACTGCTTCGAGGATGCTCATCATCGTCATTGTCAACTTGCAGTCATCATCAACTTTGTTTGATGACGACGAATAAAATAACTCATTGTAAATAAACTCATCATCTGGGTCCATCGGGTGCCCCTATAAATTTGCAGCAAAAAGGGTCAAAATCTTTTCGGACATTCGGTCGAAAAGTTGTGTCAGGTGTATGGCGGCGGCTAGACGGACCAGGAGGTATCAGGGTATCGTCTGGGGCATCGACCGTGTCAGGGAATGTGACCTGATTGGGGTCAGGACCGAGGATGACGAGCAAGTCGGGTGGGGGGGGGGGTGCTCCGGGTGGCACGGGCTGGACATGACAGAGGAGAAGATGAGGAAGAGAGCATGCCGAATGTTGATTTGATGAGATTAGGGTGGGGCCGACGTATCAGGTCTGACGTGATAGACATGTCCGGATAGCTCCATATCTGTCCGGACTGGGTTTGGGACGGTCCTAATAATTGCAAATAAATGGAGGGCATTTGAAAAGGCATGTTGGGTCGATGTTATTTTATTGAACAGTGTCCGGACCAACATATGAGGTGGGTTTAAGGACTACCCTTGGACGTCACTAGTGCTAGCCGTTTAATATAGAGTAGATTGCAAAAAACCACCAAGCTGGGTCGAAGTTATCAATGCTTTAGAAAAAAACCCACCAGAGAACATGCATTTTGGTGGGTGTTTGATGAATATTTTCTTTGTAATTTACTCGTTAATATAATCTTGGTTCTGTCCACCCAGCGTCAATGGGAAAACATCATGACCTAGAGAAATGAAAATCTACGAACGACTTAGTTTTTACAATAAACTATCTAATTATCTGGAGACTAACACAACAATATTGGACATTCACCAAGTACTCGCCTTGTTAGATCAGCCCCCGTGCACATGTTTTCTGACCATTGTATTCTCGTGGAAAGCGATCTAAGCCATCAACCTGGGTTTGTGGAGCAGTTTTTTTTTGTTGTTGTTACTTTCCCTTCACCATTTGCATCATGTTAGTGCTGGTCGTTTTCATAACGTGGGGTGTACAAGATCCAACAGCCGTGCTTCTTTTTTCTTCGTTCAGCTTTTTTCCTCCTTCAACCATTTACTCCTCTCACAAAATAGACTTATCCAAATTGCAAATTCAGTCAACTTACATATAGCTATTGTGGTTGTAAAAAGATTGCTTCAATGCCTGGTGGTTTTCAAACGCTTGACTTAAACAAACACGATCCTTTTGTACACGATGAGACCAAGACATAACAACAATCTTTTTCTTCTGCATACGATGAGACCAAGACATAACGACAATTAATTAACGCTACTAGTAGAATGCCCGTGCGTTGCCACGGGCCAACAAATGAAATTGTGTAAACAATGCTCATTTTCCTCCCCAGAAACGAGCATATTGCACGCAATGTTCAACCACAACACAAATGCAAGCATATTCTTCTCTCTATTCTTACAAACATGACACACCCCTCTAGCCGCCCTTTCCCATTAAACTTGCCGTTCATCACCTTCTCTGTCCATACATCATTCACCCTCTCAATTTATTGCCCCTTAATTTTGCATGTAGCTTCCATGTCATTGTTTCGTTGTCTCGGACGGTACAAAAAAACCCTACCACGTCACCTTCTTCTAGATCTATTCCTAATCCAAGGAAGCTAAATCTAGTTGAATGACCGTGCGTTGCCCTGAAAAATAAAATTATCTATGAAAACACATATCATAATATCATTATATGGAGTTTGTACATCACATGCTTATGACTATGTTTCTCCAAGCATGCATTTCAATTTCCACCCTCACCAAAATATGTACTTACATGTGCTCCTTCAACCACACAAATACGTCTTATCCCCCCCTCCATGAAATTCGCTTTGCATCATTGTGTTGCACATGTGATATTTAAAAACAAGGAAGCGAGTGGTGTCATCAGCATTAGTCATCTACATTTGGCACTCGGGAAGAAGGCACAATTGGCTTCTCTGACCAGATTTGATTCTATCTAGGTGTTACTCTTCTATATTGACGAGTTCCGTCTGTGAAGCAAATTCTAGGCTTCCTCCTGTTCAACACAGGTATCAAATTTGAGATGCAAAACTTTAAGATGTACATGATTTCTTGCACAAATCCTCTTGCCGAATCATGGAGCTTCAAATTTTCTGTGGACAAAATCATCCGAGTGCAGTGTATTGCAATGCTCGAGTAATAAACATATACAACAAACTTTTGAGTCTATGAATTTATGATAGTGAGGAGTATAAACTATGAAACATAGATTGGAATCTCATGAGGTCAGTACAACTTAAATGAAGTTCCTAAAGAATATAAGTTGAAGATTTCGTAACATATCAGTTGGTATTTCAATGATAGTTGGACCATAAAGTTTGCAAGCTAGTTTCCCTTCTAAGAAGGGCCAAATACATTCCTTATAAACAGCTGGAACTCTATGTCCTTAGTAAGTTTCCCGAAAAAAGCGACACTTGCACCATCATGGATGTCCGAGTACTTCGCATGCTATTTCTCAAATAAGAATGCACTGGTAACTCTGATGTGCGATTCTTGATAGAGCTACCCACATTATATGATATACATTAAACATTTAGCAATTACATACATATCTTTCATGCAACTGGCTATTATATACCGTTCAACCACATACACGTTTCTGACTTTATCAAACTGATAGGCAAAAAAACACAGGATTTAAGATTTATTTGATGGACAAATTTGATATTACTACTACCAAGCATTATATGCAATTGATATTAATCCCAAACACTGAATATATATCTTTTGATAAAAAGATTGAATTCATAGTTACACACAAGATTCAAGTAGTTGATGATATATAGAGATCAACAGCGTGCCAAATTTAAATTGGGACTCATGAATTGAAATTCAACAACAAAATATTATATGTAGGAAAATAATTGAACCAAACCTTCATATATACGATGGTTTTGTGAAATGCAACAAGAATACACTCGTGACTCATAGCTAAATGCCCGTGCATTGCCACGGAGTTCTAAAAATATATGGAGGTTGCCATGGAGTTATAAATATATGTAGGATTCATAGGTCGGTATTGACTTGGGCGATAGGATGAGTTAATCGAAAGGAGGTCGGTTATAGGATGGGGTCAAAGAAAACCTAGGTAAAGATGATGCCAAATGCAGTCTGCAACCCATGTCAACCCATGCGCTAGAACTGGATAGCTATCTTCATGGACACAAATATACCATTGTTTGGTTCTATTCTCTTTTAGTTTGTAGAGTAAGAATTTGAATAATTTGAGTATCATTCTATCTCTCAATTGTTGAGAAATTGTGATCAAACCATGCAATGAAGGAACCAAATCAAAAGAAGTTTTCACTTGTGCTTTCTAGCCATTTAAAATAAGCATGTGGCATCAAATTATTTAATGGTGTGTCAGCCAATTCCATGATTTTCTAGAAGAGAGAGGCTCGCACTTCACAATATTCATAATTTCAAGGTATTAAAACCTTGCACACACACCTAAATTCAATAAAATATACGATAAATATATAAACAATTATACAATACACACTTGTGACACTATAAACAAATAACTTCAGTTCATGACAGCCTGATCATCCCAGGCCCAGCTTCCAGGGTTTCCACCCCTCCCACCATGTACGGCTCCCCCTCCCACCTCCGTTTTTTGTCTCCCCTCCCCTTTCGCAAAAGAAAACGGTTTTACCCATGCATGTTCACCGCTGGAAATAAGCCCCAACTCATGCATGCACATGCTTTAAAAAAAAGCCGGCCGACCCGAAAAGGAAATCTTGCCCACACACTCCGGAGGTGAGCTCGTCCAATCTTGCCACCACTCCATCTCCCCCGATTGTCGTTCTCCACCTTCCCAGCCCTCGCCACTTCACCTCCCCCATCCATGCACCGCTTTTGTAGGCAGCCCCTGTCATCGCCGCCTTCATCGATGGCCCCCTCGCCACCACCACAGCGTGATGCCTTGCCATCATCTCCATGCCCCCATCAGTTGCGTCCACCAATCAAATAGTGGGACCTACAAACAGATTATACACTAAAAACTTAGTACGCAAGATTAGTGCAAACCCAAACCAGATTCAGCGAACTAAACCAAATATAACTCCCAGGCAAAGAAGGGTACCTCCCCATCAGTTCCGTAGAGTCACACGATCGACAACATATACAGATTTCCGATCAGATGAGTAGACAATGTTGCGAACCTCCCCAGACCATTCTGCAAAGGGTTACAAAATGGTAGATAGAAAATAGGGATGCATTTCATGTCCTCGTAGAAAGGACATATAGATATAATATATATGTTCAGAAATTTACCTGGAGCATGTACATTTAGAATTTTGTTAGCAACTCACCTGTAGAAGGCATAAAAATTGAGGTCACCAGACACAAAATTAAAAAATACATACACATCATGTATGTTCACGATCATGTGAAGTGAAACAATTTTGAACAATAAACCGAAAAATGACGTGTTAAATTAGTCTACGTTCCCAGGAGGCCAAACAGAAATCAAAAGATGTGATGTTCAGTTTATTTATCTGATAGGAAATGCTCTCTAGTTATATTATTACAGTTATCAGTCTACAAACTGAAAGGCATTGTGCTATTCATGACAGTTCTCTTGAACTTCTGATGCAAGAATGCAAATTCGAATGACAAGAATAGACGGTGCCCCTTAATATAGACCCAAAATTAATTTAGTAAACCCATTGATCACAAGATTTTCCGACAGAAACACGATAGACTTCCCGACCTAGCCCTAGAACGGAACCCGTAACGTCCCCCGCCGCTCGGTCCCCAGCCCGCACTGTCGTGGGCGCCTCCCACACCGGCGGCATCCCTTCGGGGTCCCCAAGATGACGAGCGATCCGGCGCGGCGGAAAGGGCTGGCACTGAGGAGCAGCGACTCGGTCGGGAGCCTGGCCAGCGCCAGCGGCTCCCTCCATCATCGCCGCCCTCGGCCACATCCAACGCGGTCGTCGGCCACGAAGAGGCGGACGAGCCCGGCAGCAGGGTGTTGTCCCTCCCATCGCTTTCATGTTCGACTACTCTTCCTTGGATCGCCTACCACCACAGATGCAGGGATCCTCTTGACTCACACGCCGACCATGCCTCAACCAGCGAGCATCGGCGCATCGCTGGCGCGCTCCTCTGTGCTCTCCCTCCTCTCTTCCATGGTTGGCACAAGGGAGGGATGAGACGGGCAGGAGAGAGCCTCTTTATCTAGATCAGGCAGGGGTTAGGTTTGGAAAGAGTAAATCAGCTGGAGCGATTGAGGGAAGGAGATCGGAATGGAGCAGGGCGCGATTGAAGGGTATGGCAAGAAGAACTTTTTTGGAAAGCTTTGATTCTGGTGATAATTACCATATTCGAAATTTCCTTAGTTATAGCCTTACCATACATGGATTGATTTATTACTATAATTATCATATTTGAGATTTCTAAGTTTATAGCCTTACCATACGTGGATTAATTGTGATTGATTACCATAAATACGTTGGGTATTGTCGGCCAGACGAGAAAGAGAAAAACCGGTGGGAGGGGGGTGATGGGAGGTGGGACGAAGAAAAACCGGTTAAAAAAACCGGTTGAAAATAAACCGGTTGAAAGTGGGGGGACTATTCAACCAATTCATCCATTAAGAGTAGAGATAGAGAAACCATTGATCACGCTCTCCATAAAACGAACAAACAGCCAAGCCGGCCGATCAGAGCTTAGCGTGGTCGTGGCACTCCTGGCTTCGGATGTCCATGCTCGGGAATCCGACGACGACGTGGCAGTCGGAGTAGGCCACCACGCTGAGCTTGAACACGCCGAAGATGGCCACCCTCCCCTGGATCCTCGCGTTCGCGTCCAGCGGCAGCGTCCCGGCCTCGATGTCCTTGATCAGCTGCGCCATGTCCTTGGTGAAGCTGGCGGTGAGCACCGTCATGTCCAGCTGCACGGTCTCGTCCCCCCTGCCAGGGATGCGGCCGGGGTCGACCTGGGCGTCCCCGACGTGGGTGCCCCGGTACCAGAGCTCGGCGGTGGCGGAGGCGTAGGAGAAGGTGACCCTGTTGGGGTTGTGCACGGCCGCGGTGAGCTGCACGGTGAAGTTGGGCTGGGCGAGGCTGGGGACGGGGCCGACGAAGCGGGCGGAGAGCACGCGCGTGCTGGGGTCGCGCACGCGGAGCACGGTGAGGAAGAGGACCAGGAGGGTCACGCCCAGCAGCAGGAGCACGACGAGGGTGACCAGGGCGCAGATGCAACGGCAGCGGCGACGGCGTCTGCGCAGGCGGAGGTCGTCGTCGTCCAGGGGCTTGGCGTTGGGGGAGGGCGCGGTGTGGATCGGGAGGCTGCACGCCTGGGAGGCCATTGCCCAACGTTGGAGCCCTGCAAGAGATGATGAAATCGAAGGGGCTAATGATCTAGTTGGCGGTGCAAAGTGAGCGAGGGCGGGACAAACTATAACATGCAGATGCTGATATAATAAAATGAATGATTGGACTTGTTTGACGGTGGATGGTGCCGCACGGACATGAAGCCAGTGACATCCCCGTTGGACCAGCTAGCAGTGAGGCGCCGTCGCCGTGTATCTCTCCGCTGCTTTACATTGTTCACTTGGTTATTGTCATTCATAAACTAGGCAACAACCAGTGGCGTAGCCAGGGGGTGACCAGGATGGTCCATGGACCATCCTGGAATTTCTCCATAGCTTGTATATATTGTAGTGAAAAAATATTTCTTTAAAAATAAACAAATTTATGTAAATATTTTTATTGATGGAACACCCTGGTTTATTGGGCTGGCTACGTCACTGGCAACAACCAGTAATAAATATCTATATCTATCTATATCTGTATCTCTATCTGTATTTGTATCTCTATCTGTATCTGTATCTATATATATGCGTTTCCTTGACTTTCTTAATCAGTTCATCCATATTATATTTTTGATTTTCCAAGATTTTCTACTATTCGAAATGGTGCTACTTTTTGGGCAAAAATAGTTGTTGGAAAAAATAGTTTTCTGGGGGTTCCCGGGCTTGCTTGGACCAGGCTTTCTACAATAATTAAAAGAACAGTACATTTGTGGGGGATCTAACTAACAGTCGGAGCACCATCGTGCGAGGGACGCAGCAGCCGAGCTAGCTATTGCGCTGAATATGGATGAAAATGGAGCGGAATCTTTCCGCTTTTTCGGAGGAAAAAAAAAGGAAAATGGAAGTGGAAACAAAATTTTCCATCCGGAAACAAAAATGAAAACGAAATGACTTTTTCCCGATGAAACAAGCGGAGCTTTCGGTTTTGAATATGAGCACGTGGATATTTTGTAGCCCAAAAAACACACTATTAGGCCTTACATACAATGAGCAGAATGGCCCAGATGGCCAACCTTCTACAATACTACTATTACATAGAGCATGAGCACTTGTCTCTAAAAAAAAGAGCATGAACACATTAGCAAAATCCCTAATTGAGCATGCCGCCATGGCTGACATATCCTTAGCCATGATATATCCGGAAACTCAATTTGGCTCCCGGGAGCACGTGCTCCCGGGCCCAAAAATAAATTTTGAAATGTCAAAAAAATCAAGACAAAATTTTCATGTTTTCTAAGTCACATCCATGCTACCTGCAAATTTTAAGGCAAACAGATTAAGCATTTTGGCCTGTGCAAAAATCAAAAAAGTTGAGCACCAAATATTACCCCCAAGTAAGTTTTTTCCTGACAAAACATTGCTGCTCCGTTTCGCATGAAAATTGTTAAGCATGCTTGCGGCACTAACATGACCATCCACAAAAAAATTCAGATTTTTTTGAAAACATTTACTATTTTTTTCGCGTTAGTGTTCACCTGGGAGCATGTGCTCCTAGGAGCCAAACGCCCCTCCTATATCACAATATTTAGTAATCATCTTATCAGTTAAACTTCTTTGTTGGTTTCCTTGTTTTTCTGTCTATGGTTTAAGGGGCCTTTAGTTTGATGAACACCCCGCTTCCGTCTTCGTGTCCGTGTTATATTCGCTTCACTTTTGTTTTCGATAGTATTTGATTTCATATTTGTTTTCAGGGTTTCTGCATTCGTTTCTATTTTCATGGAAAAAAATATGAAGCAAATGTGGCAGTACGGTGGATGATGCCGCACGGTCACGGATCAACCCGGCAATCCGACCCATGGGCGACCGCGCCCATGGGCACCCGACCCGAATGGGTAGGGTATGTGTCGTCATCCTCACCCATAGGTAAGTCCGATGGGTAACCCGATTAGTCGTGGGTAGGATACGGGCATAAGGTCTTGCCCGTGGGTCACCCAATGGGTCGCCCGATTATATGACATGTGGGCCCTTCGGTGCACAAAATACACTAACCCCTATCATCCAATAGCCATCTATGCTGAAAAAACACTAATAAGAAGCACCACACCACGACCACAAAGATCACATTCACCGATATGAAAGTCCCTCTCCCCCCGCTCAAGGCCTTTGCTCAATTACTTGTTTGGCCCAAGGCCTCATGCAGCTAAAGGTCCGCTCCCTCAAGTCCATATATTGTGTTAAATTTTCAGCCCAACTTGCAATATGCAGCCCATGCAGCTAAAGGCTGCTGCTCAGGCAAAGGAACAGACTAGTTTAGTCCCACCTCGCGTAGAGAAGAAGAAGGAACCAGCTTGCTAGCTATATAAGAAGGTGTGACCTTTCCAGCTCTTCCTCACGGGTCGTAGCTGCCAGATGGGCGCACGCATGACAAGACGTGTACTATTTTTGAAGTATAAAAATAAAAACGATTATTTATTTCAAACCTGATGGGCACCCTAATGGGTCGGGTCATCCATCGGGTTCGGGCGTGTGTCTGCTTGTATACCCCCATGGGTAGGGTCGTGGGCAAAGGGTTAGACCCATTTACTTATTGAGCATGGGTTTGGTAGAGGTCGACCCGGTAAAACCCGATCCTGACTGCCAGGTTGAGTCACGGACATGAAGCCAATGACATCCCTGTTGGACCAGCTAGTAGCGTGGCGCCGTGTATGAGTGTATCTCTCAGCTGCTTATTGTTCACTTGATTAATCACTCATAAACTAGCTAGGCAACAATGTACGTTGTAAGTATAAATATTGCAACATGGCGTACTGAGTACATGATACGTGCGGTTACTTAATCAGTTTATTTGCATTTCATGGTTTTGGTCGCTCGATCGGCGCCCCCTTAAACGTATACTAGTGGTTGGGGCGCGCCCATGGCGCGCCGCCTGAGCAGAAGCTCGGCGGTGCCAGGTAGGACACGCCCCTTCCACTCTCCTATTTTGTACCAAGTGTGCTCAGTTCATGTATAATAGTACAAGTATCATAGAAACAATTGTAGTCAATGACGGCTGACACAATAGTATAAGTAGTTATTCAGTGACTTCTAACTACCTCAGATCCATTAATCAGGACACAAGTAGGGAAATATCAACAAAGAACAATCGGTAGCATAGTTTTATAACACAAAAAGCTACACTTGTGAAAAGAGAGCACATAGCAAATCAAAATCAGATGCCCGTATGACCTTGTCCATCAGGCTCAGGTCAAAAAGCTCGATCAACACGGGGTGGGCGTCCTCATGTCGGCAGTACCATTGGCTGTGTGGCGCTGGTTGGACATTGGCAAGGAGCCTTGGGGATCAGCCAGAACATGGCATGGACGGTGGCGTCAGTCCCGCCACCCTCGGGCCGCGACCGCATCATGAGAGAGCTGTTGTTCTCAGGGAGAGGACCAAGGTAGTGCCTCTGGATTCTTGTGTGAGCGTCACCGACAGACACGGCGGCGGCGGTGGCGGTTCTCGCATCCGAGTCTCCAGTGGTGAGGTCGGAGAGGTGGAAGGGTCCGAAGAGGCTTCCATCATTTGAATTGCCCAACGGGAAAAGTCATTCAAGGCACAGTATGTCCAAATCAACCCAATCATTGTAATAATCGAGCTCAATGTGGGAATATACCTGCAGTTTTATAGAAGAATGAAACAGCCAAATACAAATGACCAAAAATCTGAAATTATCCATATGTATGTTCTTGAAACACATGACCTGAACAAGAAATTTAAGCCCACCTCACACGGAGTAACATGCAGTGGAGTAACCAATCTATATTCATAAGTACTGGGCAGCAAAGAGCAAACTGTATTAACATTATTCCAAAAGCTATTATTGGTGGATACACCTAAAATCTCACCAGGCATCATTTTTTTAGTTTATGAACATAAATTAAACACCTCACATTAATCTTGCTAAGCAAAGAGCAAATTAAAAGCATAAGTGGGGAGGCAAGGTAATAGAGACAAAGAGACAGTGCAAAAGCTAATACATGTGTAAGGGTAGGAGCACCATCATCGAGCCCATCTGTCGGGGAAACTGATCCACGAACACCTATGGGGATCGGCGGACCGAGCCCCTTTCGATTCGGTGAGGGCGGAGGTTGAACAAAGAGCGGATCGAGGCAGTACACGCGAGCAGTTTTACCCAGCTTCGGGCCGCACGGATGCGTAAAACCCTACTGCTGCTTGTTTGTGTGTATTGAATCCTTCCTTAGGAGCGATGGACGCTATCAGACTGAGCGTGGGAGTGTTTCTGGTGTTTCGAATGAGCCGAACCTCTTCTACGTTGTGCCTGGGCCTCCTTTTATATTCTCAAGGGGTCACCGACAGGTGGCAACGTAGACGAGAGGGGTAGAAATGGAAAAAGATGCGGTAGGTGCAGCTACCGCTACTGTAGACACAGTGCACCCTACCTAACTCTGACGGCAGGGGACAAGAGCATAGAATGCCTGTCTGAGCTGCCTAAACAGTGCAAAAAGTGACCGTTAGGAGCGCCACCGTTCGCCATGATGGCCTTCTCTTCATCTCCGCTTGCCACCGCGTACCCCTGGCTGCACAGCCTCCTGCCACGTGTGCTTGGGAGAGTCCTAGAGCGACACGTTAGCAGGTGTGCTGGAGCGCGGGCACGAAGTGGGGGTTTCCCGCGGCAAGCTCCTTGCTGCGGTCGTCGTCTTGTCGCGTTCGGAAGCTTGTCGCTCGCCGGATCTTGCCGGGACGCAGGGCGCGTCGCGGCAAGCTTTCTTGGTATGCCTTGAGTGGCCTTCCCGGCAAGCTCCTCTTGCCGGGACCTTGTCTCTTCCCGGCAAGCTCCTCTTGCCGGGGCCTTGTCTCTTCCCGGCAAGCTCCTCTTGCCGGGGCCTTGTCTCTTCATCTTGAATGCTTTGTTCTTGAATGGTCTTCAAGGGAACCACGGAGGGTCTTGGCGGTCACCCGGCAAGCCTTGCCGCGGGGCGCTGCAACTGCCCGTGCACGAGTTCGGGATACTAGGGTACCCCTACTCTAGTACATCGACAGGAGCCCCCGGGCCTGGGCCATACACGGTGCCGAGCGCTGTTGGGCCAGGCCCAAAACAGTGCACGGGCACGCGCGGCCTAGGTCACGCCGCATATCTCTTCGCTCCCACCGCGCACGCCCAGAACGGCACGCGTCAAACGCGGCGTCGTGGGTGACGCGGGCGGCGTGCGCGGGGCTAAGCCCCTCGAGCATGCGTCAGGCCACGATGATGGGGACGGTTCACGCCCTCCTCCCTAAACGGAGGTAGGTGTGGGGGCGTGATGCATTTACTGGTCGAGGCCGATGCGCGGTTTTCAGGACGTCCACTCCCCGCGATCATGAGGCGGAAGCGAGGCCGCCTCATCCGTCGTCTTGGTTCTGCATCCCCGCCACGCGGCTCCCATGCGCTTGGGGTCGCGGACGGTGGAAGTGGGAAACTAGGCCGTCGCGAGCGGAGGCAGCGGGTTGGCCCCGACTCGCTGCTCTTCCCGTGCCTTGATTCGCTGAGCGGGGCGGCCGAGCCCCCACCTCGCTTCTTTATAAAGAGCGGGAGGGGAGCTCAGAAACTCGCACTCTCTCATCTCCTCCTTTCTTTAGCTTCTGCTCCCCTTTCTCTCATTCGCCATGGAGAAAGGGAACCCAGGCCCTTCATCGGTGGCGGCGAGGGTCGCCGCCAGACAGCGCATCTCTCCCTCTCTCGCGCCCGTGGTGGCAGAGCCAGCCATAAGGGGAAGAGGGAGGGCGCGAGGTCGCGGACGAGGTCGAGGACGAGGTCGAGGCGCTCGGGGAAGAGGTGGACGGGGCGGCGCGCCAGCTTCGCCTCCGCCGGCGGCTCCTCCGCCCACGGCGGTCCATATAGGGGACGACCCCTGCGAGTTCTTCGTCAAGCTGCGCCGGGCGCCTCGTCGTCGCCTCCGGCTTCCAGCTCCGTTTGCGAGCATGATGGAGTTGGACCCGCCCGAGACACTGAGACTGCACATGAGGGGCTGTGGGATCAGCGGCACGCGAGTCCGCGTTGTATTCCCAGCCCCTAATGTGATGTATCTTGATCGAGGGTGGAAGACGTTCGCCCGTATCCACAGCCTGATGGAGGGGTTTACCCTCCATTTTAAGTTGATGGAGGGCGATCTCCTCTCCGTCAAGGTCTTCGGGTGCTTCGGCACTCGGGCGAAGTGCTGCGTGGACAGCTCCTCCGATAGCGAAGGCCCCTCCTCGAGCGAGAGTGACGAGGAGGAGAGCGACAACGACGATGAGGGTAGCGGGCGGCGGGGTGGCGGGTCCGACTAGGCGTCGGGCGCCGCTTCACGCGGCACCGGCGACCCCATCATCCGTGTCGCCGGCTTCTTGAACTCCCCGGGGTCGTCTCCTTGGGCGGCTGGCGTAGGGAGGCCGCGGAAGGGGAAGAGAGCTGGCGACAAGGCCGTCAGGTCGGAGTACAAGGGCGTGGTGCCCTCGACAGCATGCTGACGTCCTGCCGCCCTGTCTTCGAGCCCCGCTTCCAGCGCCGCCATCGCTGTCCAGCCTTCGGACGGCCCCCGGGATGTTCTCTTGGTGTCTTCTGGCACCCGTAGCTCGCCTAGGCACTCCTTTTGCCCTTTTGGCCTCCTTGACCTGCCTCCCGAAGAGAGGGACAGGAAAGGGATTACGGGCATCTTATCTTTTTAATTTGTAAGCCTTTGGGCCTTAGCTGTATCTAAAACTTGTAATCCTCTCTTTCATGTTTTTCATCCTCTATGGACTGTACCTGAGTGGGATGTTTTTTAATGAAAAGGGGATGCTTGCCGGGTTATTTGTCTCGCGAGTTGAACCCACGCCAAGGAGCAAATCCTTGGTATCCCTCCGACAGACATTTCATCTCCCGGCAACAGGCCCTGCCTCCTTCCCACGTCGCTCGACCTTTCTCACGCCTTTGACGGAGGCAGGAACGAGGTGGGTGCGGTCTCCTCGTTTCATCCCTTTGCTGCCGCGACTACGACCAAACTTGGCCCCGAGAACGAGCCCCAGGGCCTAGAGTTGAGGGAGCATGGCAGTTTTCGGGAAGAAACGCGGTTTCGCATTCCCCAGTCCATAAGAGGATGCATGATGAGGGATGAAAGACTTATCTGATATTGCAGCCCCCGGCAACTCTGGTTTGCCGTGGACGATTCTTGGCACTCGCAGCCCCCAGCGATACTGGCTTGCCGGGAAGGTAGCTTGAGTCTTGCTTGCCGATGTAGCGCTTGTCGGCCAAGATGGATCCTCTTTAGCGTAATTGCATACAGTCATGGCCCATGCCCGGCGGTTAGTGTAGCCCTGGTTTTCGCTACACCGACAGTTGCCGGGAGGTCTTATGTTTCTCGCAGAGACTTTTGACGTTCTCGACGCCGGCTTCCGGCAAGCTCGTCGCCAGGAAGGCTTTTATCTTCAGCAGAGAACTTTGATGTTCTCGATGCCGGCTTCCGGCAAGCTTGTTGCTGAGAAGGCTTTTATCTTCAGCAGAGAACTTTGACGTTCTCGATGCCGGCTTCCGGAAAGCTTGTTTCCAGGAAGGCTTTTATCTTCGGCAGAGAACTTTGACGTTCTCGATGCCCGCTTCCGGCAAGCTTGTTGCCAGGAAGGCTTTTATCTTCGGTAGAGAACTTTGACGTTCTCGATGCCGGCTTCCGGTAAGCTTGTTGCCAGGAAGGCTTTTATCTTCGGCAGAGAACTTTGACGTTCTCGATGCCGGCTTCCGGCAAGCTTGTTTCCAGGAAGGCTTTTATCTTCGGCAGAGAACTTTGACGTTCTCGATGCCGGCTTCCGGCAAGCTTGTTGCCGAGAAGGCTTATGGCGAAGAACTTCGTTGTTCTTGACACCGGCTCCCGGCAAGATCGTTGCCGGAAAGGCTTATGGCGAAGAACTTTGTCGTTCTTGACACCGGCTCCCGGCAAGATCATTGCCGGAAAGGCTTATGGCGAAGAACTTCATCGTTCTTGACACCGGCTCCCGGCAAGATCATTGCCGGAAAGGCTTATGGCGAAGAACTTCGTTGTTCTTGACACCGGCTCCCGGCAAGATCGTTGCCGGAAAGGCTTATGGCGAAGAACTTCGTCGTTCTTGACACCAAAAAGATTGGTCCTAAGGGCGTTGCCAGCCCCCGGGCCATAACTGCGTTTAAACATGACAAGTGATTAGCATCTGAAGTGCACTTAACTCGCTTGCGAATTTTGACTTCTGCTACATATTCCCTATGCCTGCTGGAATGCTTTCCGGTGCGTACGATCCAGCCAGCAGCGCTTGAGGGAACGGGCCCTTAGCGGCTATTCGGGAACATCGCCTCCCGGAAAGGTTTACCTTCTTGGTTCTAGCGCAACCGCACAAGTTGCTGAGCGGACTCGAGGCAACATGGAGCGCAACTAGCCCCGAGAAGGCTCCTTGGCATACAGGTCTATGCAGAAATCTCAAATAAATAGTGCATGCTATCTTCCTGTTTAACCTCTCTTTGTACGTTCACCCTACGCTTTTAGGGAACTTGTCGGCGCAGGCACCTTAGCCGCGAGCGCTGAGTGCGGGACGTCAGCACCCTGCTGGCGGTGCCGCTACCGACAAGAAACCTTGTCGCAACTAGTTGCAACTCACTTAAGTTGTTGAGCGGACTCGAAACAAAGTAAGGGCGCAACTAGCTACGAGTTGATTCCTCCGCGCACAGGTTTTCCATACAAAGAACAAGATCTCCGAGGCGGATAACCTTATATAGAAAGGAAATATCTAAAGTTTCGCATGACTTAGCTTTTCTGTTGCCGCACTGGCGTCGTTCTTTTGCTCGCCCGCTTCTTAGGAGCCATGACGATGAAGAACAGCTGAGCCTTGATGTGGACGGAACAGCTGCCTCCAAATCCTTCTTCTTCGGTGGCATGTCGATGAAGACGATGAAGATTTAGCTCGCGTGCACGCCGGATCGGGTTCGCACAATCTCGACGCCCCCTACCTGGCGCACCAAAGATGTCGGGGAAACTGATCCACAAACACCTATGGGGATCGGCGGACCGAGCCCCTTTCGATTCGGTGAGGGCGGAGGTTGAACAAAGAGCGGATCGAGGCAGTACACGCGAGCAGTTTTACCCAGCTTCGGGCCGCACGGATGCGTAAAACCCTACTGCTGCTTGTTTGTGTGTATTGAATCCTTGCTCAGGAGCGATGGACGCTATCAGACTGAGCGTGGGAGTGTTTCTGGTGTTTCGAATGAGCCGAACCTCTTCTACGTTGCGCCTGGGCCTCCTTTTATATTCTCAAGGGGTCACCGACAGGTGGCAACATAGACGAGAGGGGTAGAAATGGAAAAAGATGCGGTAGGTGCAGCTACCGCTACTGTAGACACAGTGCACCCTACCTAACTCTAACGACAGGGGACAAGAGCATTGAATGCCTGTCTGAGCTGCCTAAATAGTGCAAAAAATGACCGTTAGGAGCGCCACCATTCGCCACGATGGCCTTCTCTTCATCTCCGCTTGCCACCGCGTACCCCTGGCTGCACAGCCTCCTGCCACGTGTGCTTGGGAGAGTCCTAGAGCGACACGTTAGCAGGTGTGCTGGAGCGCGGGCACGAAGTGGGGGTTTCCCGCGGCAAGCTCCTTGCCGCGGTCGTCGTCTTGTCGCGTTCGGAAGCTTGTCGCTTGCCGGATCTTGCCGGGACGCAGGGCGCGTCGCGGCAAGCTTTCTTGGTATGCCTTGAGTGGCCTTCCCGGCAAGCTCCTCTTGCCGGGGCCTTGTCTCTTCCCGGCAAGCTCCTCTTGCCGGGGCCTTGTCTCTTCATCTTGAATGCTTTGTTCTTGAATGGTCTTCAAGGGAACCACGGAGGGTCTTGGCGGTCACCCGGCAAGCCTTGCCGCGGGGCGCTGCAACTGACCGTGCACGAGTTCGGGATACTAGGGTACCCCTACTCTAGTACACCGACACCATCCTCAGCTAGCGGGAGGGGATATACCCAGCCACTGCAGCATGATCACGGTCGCCATGCTTGCTTGCATGGTACCTCCAGCACCTGCCATATGTATAAAGATTAATTCAGCTATAAACATGTCAGAACTCCTGATGTGGTTAGATATATGTAGATAAGACTGTTGGGTTGAACAAACTAATTAATCTGTAGAGAAGACTGGCACACAATGACCTCTTGACCGCTTGAGAGCATGAGCTGACATAGATCAATTCAGTAAGAGTTGTCTACATAGCAATCTGGCTGGGTTAATTTAGAGAGGGATTATCAGTTATTATTATGAAATATACGGAGTAGACAATATCAGGAAATTAAGATCAACCTTCGAAACAAAAAGTTGAGGCAGGTGGTGGTAAAATATGGTACAATATAATTCTAGAAGCAGTACGCACATATTTCTTCAAGAAAATTTTACAGAAAAGAACAATTCTGAATATAAACCTAGAACCACTACCCTAAATGAGAACTATCTGAAAAATATATTAAATACCTATTTTTGTCGCTATGAAATTTCAGCTCCTTTGTGTTGGCCAGCCAATAGCTTTGGCTACAGAAATGGCCAAAGGAATAAGTTAGGATTTCTCATCTATTTGCATTTTCGCTTTTTTTTCCTACATAGGTCACAATATACAATGTTCAGTTTATACCCATGCATTGATGAAATATTTAAGGAAATGAAATATTGAAGAAAATGGTACATACTTCATCCCAGAATTTTCCTTGTGCTGGTCCTGGATACACAGGAGCCTTCAGGCAAAGAAGAGTGAATCTGCACAAAGCAGTCCATCCTGAGTAGGGAGAGGCCATATCGTTTAAGCAACACGAGCGAGTTTGCAAGGTCATGAGGCTTGCAGCGCAGGCAGGAGCTCCCCGACAGCGGCAGGCGTGGCGTCTATAACTTGCAAACGTTTGTCATGTCTAAACAAAAACCAAAATCAAACATGTGGGCGAAGAAATTTGAGTAGCTCAGAATGCTAATCAGGGGATAAAGCCTAATTTGAGATGAAGTTGATTAGGAGAAGAGAAGGAATGTGCAGATTGTGTAGTTCTACAAATGTGAACAAATCAGAAGCTACTTTAGGAAAATATGATGAAATAATATACTTCCATATTGCTATACAAAAGCAAATTCAAACTCTGATAGACTATCAACTTGAAAAGAATTAATCATGGCCAGCTCTAGTTTCAAAACATAGAAAGTATGGTTTATTGTTCTCCCAAATTTACTTTGGAGAACGTCCAGCCAAACTCAACAAGAAAGTACTATTGGAGAAGTAAGATGGCTGGAAGGTTCTATTTCAAACAACTGCCTGCAAAGCACTCTAGCGAAAAACACTAACAGGCAATGGAAATGACCCAAAATGAACTAAAGATTACAAAATTGTCTAAAGAAAAGTTAGTCCTGCAATACCACATAAGATTCACTTAAGAATAGTCGATAAGCTAAACACACATCACATATGTAGGGGATATAAACCAACATGTAATAAGGAAAGTATGAATCTTGACTATGTAAAGTATGTATTATTATTGATACCTTCAGTAGAACATTCACAATATCTAAGAAGAAAATTCAAAATGCACCACTTCATCAGTCTAGAGTTTGAATCCTCCAGTAGAATAAAATTAAATAAACATGTAGCAAGTGTATCCAACCTCAGCCATCAGAGTAGAGCATGGACCTGCATTAATAATCATATAATCTACACCAAGAAATAATCTTGATTAAGAGAACATGCCAGCTATTTTCAAATTATTCATTTCTTTCAACAAAGTCAACTAACACAACCTACAAATATGTAGAAGCATTAATTCATCAAATAAGTAGTACAAAAATTTGCAATACATCATAATGTAACCGATATCCAATGAAGCAGTACCAAAGTTTTGCTTAGGGATTTCCAATCAAGCACTTCATTCCAAATTCTCAGTAGAACTTTTTAAGATAATATATCAACCAAGCAACCTCCTTTGGCTAAGTTCCAGCATACAAAAGCAACAACGACTGTGTCTAATTGAACTCCCATGAAAGAAACAGAATACACTAAGAAGTTACAGAAGGGGGACCATATTTACTTGCCAGCAAACAAATATTGTTTTCTAGCTTCTCATTTATACCAAAGGGAAAACTTTTAGAAAACATAACTGAGAAATTTGAAGATGCTCCAGAGTTAATACGAGCCAATAATTAATTAATTATCCATGACGCAATTACCCATATCTAATAGAGTCCTGCTACACGTACGATGCATTTTATACGATTTCCATACGACAATCATCACCAGCCGTTCATTCAATCCCAGGGACGAGTGAGATCACGTCGTATGAAAATCGTACATGGTTCTCATCGTACGCAGAGCAAAATCGTATCTAATATTACCACTTCATTGGTAAAGGCCCCACTGGTGGAAAAAAGGCCTTTGGTCGCGGTTCGCAACTGCCATTAGTCGCGGTTGCGCAACCGCGACCGACCGGGCGCGACTAAAGGCCCCCCCCCCTTTAGTCGCGGTTGCTTAAGAACCGCGACTAAAGGCCCGTCCACGTGGGCGCCAGGTGGCCGTCGGGGCGGAGGACCTTTAGTCGCGGTTCTTCTGGCCAACCGCGACTAAAGGCCGCCGCAGGTTTAGGGTTTTAGCCCCCCCCTAAACCTCCCCCCTTAAACCTGTTTTCTGTTTAATTTGTATTGTTTTATTTCTTTTGTGCTTTATTTTAATTTTGAAGGAGTTTCATATATTCTACGGTACTACATACATGCATATGAATGTACAATTTCAAATAAATTTGAAATTAGAACCGAAAAGAATTCAAGAGGAATATACAATATATATTCAATATCATCGGATGACCATATACAATTTTGAACAAGTTTCCATACATGATTTAATGCATATAAAGTTCTACGTCCTCGTAATAGTGTTCTCCTTTAGGATGGAGGACTTCCCTGCTGAACCATCCAGCTAGTTCCTCTTGAAGTGGTCGGAAGCGAGCTTCTGGACTAAGCATCCACCGGAGGTTATTCCTCTTAGCATTGGTATCACTCGGAACCCGCTCAGAGGTGTATCTCCGGATCATCTCACAGACATAGTATCCACATAGATTGGTCTCCGGTGGCTGAATATCCCCAGCATTCTTAGCCTTTAACATTTTGAATTCTAGCTCTTTTTTGAATTCACCGACCTTTGTATCTACGAACCGTCTCCAAACCCTACGAGGCAAAGAAAATTAAATGAACAAGAGAGTTATTAATTAGTTACTTGATATTAGGAAATGAACGAAATAGGCCGATCGATATAGAGCGCAAATGAATGAAAATAATTACTTCTGCAGCATTCTTCTCATGCCGCCCCAAAGCTTTGGATCCATATTCACAGAGTCGTGGACGAGACATTCTGAGGTGTTAACTTTAATTACTAGCAGAATCCAGTGGAACCTGCGGACACGATACATGCACAGTACGTCATGCATAACTCATCGATTAGCCGGCCACATACCATGCATGGAGTAAACAAAAGAGAATGTGCTCAAGACAGAAACACTCACTCAAAATGGAAAGGAAATAGAATATCACTTTTGAGTTCCTGCTTTGTAAGAAACTGCCACAGGTCTGCCTCCACGTCGGCGGGGTAACGCTCCAACACATGTCCATTAACGATGTGTGGGTCAATGAACCCAACATCATGGATGTTCCTTACTCTGCATTCCTTAATCTTCATTCTGCATGTATAATAGCGGACACAACAATATAGTTAGGACATATATATAGTGCAGGCAATATGAACGAGATGGGGTAGAAATTAATAAATCACTTACAGAACGTAGCAACTGATGATAGATTTATCGAGCTCGCGCAGATTGAAAAGCTGGAACAATTCACTCAGTTCAATTTGTACATAGTAATGTTTGAAGTGATGCTCATGTCTAACTTCCGCATAAATATATTCTTTGGCGTTTTTATTTTTTATGTAACCCTTGTACCATTTCAGCAGACCTTTCATTTGTGGAGGTAGATCCTTTTCCTCCGCAGGCTCGACGAGAGGCCCATTCTTGACATATGTAATTACTACCTCCTTCACTGGCGCCTCATCAAGGCCTAACAGTTCACGAAGAGTAATACCTAAGTTGGCCGCTTGTTCTCTGGCACTCGTTACAGTCAATCCCTGTGCTGCCGCAGCTTGTATGATCTCGGGGTCATCCGGACAGAAGGCTTCCACTATAAGCGGGGCAATCGATTGTTTACTTTGTTCCCCGAGCTGGGCAACTTGTTTCCCGCTTTTTTTACTTTCGGCCTTCTCCCGCTCTTTGTTCTCCTTGAACATGAGTGCCTGCCTGCGAAGTTCACGTGCATAGTCGTTAGGCAGATTCTTCGCGGCTTGGGACGGTGTGCTCAAAAATGACTTAGCCCACTTCTTTTGCTCATCAGAAAATACTGGCTTGGGCTCGGGCTCTGTTTTCTTCTTGCAGTCCGCCTTCCATTTCTCCAAATCAGCAGCCGCGGCCGCGTCGACTTCCTCGGCACTACGTTCCCAAGGCCTTGTGGGGAGAGGCTTCAGTGATGGCTCCGGAACCTTTGTGGTCTTAGGTACATAAGGGTCCGGGTTAATAATCCAGGACTGCTTCTGCTTCTTTGCCGGAGGTGGATTGGGGGGCGGCGTCTGATCACCCGCCGGACGAGGACTGGGGGGCGGCGGCTGATCACCCGCCGGACGTTGTGGACTGGGGGGCGGCGTCGGCTGACGTGACGGAGGTGTAGGTGAACCGCCACCACCACCACCACCACCACCACCGCCACCGCCACCACCACCACCGCCACCGCCACCACCACCACCGTAGGGGGGTGGACTTGTTGTCCTTGGCGCCTCGCCTGGAAACTTGATAAACTTCTTTTGCCATAGAATGAAATGGCGCTTGACATCTCCAAGTCTTTTCTCCCCTTCAGGTGTAGCAATGTCAATCTCCAGGTCCTCAAACCCTTGGACTATGTCCTCCACCGTGACACGAGCATAGCCATCTTGAATGGGGTTGTTGTGGTGGAGTGCTCCAGGTAAACATGGTAAAGCACTGCCGATGGCTACCTTCATGGACATGTTCCCGATAGGATAATACAGATGACATTCTTTCATCTCCTTTATATCGTCCACGGGGTAGCGAGGAGGCTCCGATGAAGTAATTTCGACCACCAGAGGCTCCGGTGCAGTAATTTGGACCACCAGAGGCTCCGGTGGGGCCTCCGTGGAAGCCACGCTGCTTCTCCGCTGCTGGCTTCCGAGATCCGCTGGATGATCTTCATGCTGCACCCGAGCTGCATCTCTTTCGGCTACTAGTACACTCATGGTTTTCTTCATCACCTCCATTTCCGATGCCAACCGCGCCACAACATCTGCTTCCTGATCCATCTTTCTCTTACGGCTTCTGTAACCGTACGGGTCATCGTTCTGGGGGAACCCTATTTTCCACGGAATGTGCCCCATGCCTCGTACACGTCCTCCGTGTTCAGGATTCCCGAGGGCTTTTGTCAGCGCGTCGTTCTCTCTGTTGAACTTGATCTTCCCCTGTTGAGCATCCCTCATTGCGTTAATAAGGGCTTGGGTGGGTTTAATTAATTTGCCCCGGTAAACACACTCCCCTGTCTCCGGGTTCAGCGTTCCCCCATGCCCGTACCACCAGCTTTTGGCCCTTGGGTCCCATCCCTCCGTACCTGGACGGATTCCTCGCGCCCTCAGCTCGTTCTCCATCTTCTCCCACCTAGGCTCCCAAAGACGATACCCTCCTGGCCCCATAACATGATTGTACTCCTTCTTAGCCGCATTTTCCTTATTTTTTTTCGATATTTGAATGAACTGCTCCGATTTCTTTTGCTTCACAAATTCTGGCCAATCATCTTTCAGTTTCTCATATTGTCCTTTGAAATCCGGAGTCTTGTTCTGCTTGACAAAGTCATGGGCTAGATTTTGCTTGAATTTCCGGAATGCGTCGGCCATCTTATGAAGAGCGAACTGTTTGACTAGCCTCCTCCTCTCCTTGGTTTCCTCAATCTTGTTACCCTCCTCATCGAATTTGTTGTATTCCGGAGGTAGAACGAAATGTTCCATAAGCTTCTTGAAGCAATCTTTTTTTGTTCTCTTATCGACAAAAGTGAAACCATCAATTCGTGCCTTCTTTGGCTCATTCCACTCCTGGACGGTGATCGAGACGTTGTCTCTAACAATGGCTCCGCATTGGCTGACAAACTTGGTGGCGTTCTTGCGGGGCTCCAGCGGCTTGCTGGTTGCACTGTCGACAACCTCGATGGTGCATGTTTCTCCTTGTTTCATCGTCTTGGTTGCGCCACGCTTTGACGACGTACTCGATTGTTTCGACGATCCGGCCGAGGGCTAAAATAAGAAAGAGTCGCGCGCGTTAGTACACACATATTTATTCAAATCAGTTAGTTTGTATCACTAGAGGCTCAATGTATATATATACCTCGGCGCCGGAGGTGGTTGCTACTTCCATTTGAAGATCGTCGTTTATCGACGTTTGTTCGGCATCATCTTGCTGACGGCGCCCTTCATCTTCACCGTCAAGGTTCAGATAAGAAGAGATATCATCTTCTTCTTCTCCGGTCGGCACATATTGAATATCGCCGTTTATGATGCCGAACATATGTGCTTCACCGTCCGGATCATAGTTGTCCATAATCGGGTCAGCTCTATCGTCCGCCATTATGTCAGTCCTGAAAACATGTAGTAAAAACAAAATAATTAAGTGAAGAAGGGGGGGGGTGGCGGTGGCGGTGGCGAAAGGGCGGTGGCAAAAGGAGGGGGCGAGGAAGGGGTGGGAGAGGGTGTCGCGGTAGAGCGCGAGACGGGTGCTCCGTAGTCGAACTTGGGGTCGCCGGCAGTCTCGGGGTCTACCGGAAAGAAGTAACGGAGGGGGAACACAATAAATAACAGAGCAATCAAAGCATCACAAAGCGTAACCTGGCAATACGCGGTGCTAGGTGTGCCCTAACGCGGGGGAAAGGGGGAAAGGGGGAAACATCCGGGAAAGTATCCCCGGTGATTCGCGTTTTCGGACAGATGAACCGGAGGGGAAAGTTACGTGTTTGCTATGCTAGGGATGTGTGGCGGACGAACGGGCTGCGTATCCGGATCCGCCTCATCGTTCTGAGCAACTTTCATGTACAAAGTATTTTCATCCGAGTTACGGATTATTTTATATTAATTTTTAAAGTTTTATATCATTTTTAGAATTAACAGAATTAATTAAATTGTCTGTTAACTAATTAACCAAGTTAATTAGATTAATTAACAGATTAGTTATATTAGTTATTTAATTAGGTTTACTAAACACAATTAATTAAGTTAATTAATTTAATTAACTGATTAATTAATTAATATATTTATTTATTTATTTTCTAAATTCTCTTCTCTCTTTTTTTTAAATCGTTTCTGGGGCGTGGGCCCCAATTGTCATTGGGCCAGGGGGCCTTAACGGGCGCCGGCGCTAGCGGGCAGCGGCTACGAGCCGGGCACGAGCTCCGGCGGCCAAGGGCCGCGATGGCGCCGGCCGGAACAGGGCGGCAGGGCGGAGGGCGGCAGGGCGGAGGGCGGAGGGCGGCAGGGCGGAGGGCGCCGGCCGGAACAGGGCGGCCGGAACAGGGCGGCAGGGCGGCAGGGCGATGGCGCCGGCCGGAACAGGGCGACGCGGCGGGGAGACGGCCGGACGGGGCCCGATGGGGAGCTCACCAAGGAGAGGGCGGCGACGGCGGGCGGCAGGGCGGCGGGCGGGCGGCAGGCAGGGCACGGGCGGAGGCGGGCAGGGCTTCGGCGTCGGCGTCGGCGTCGGCGTCGGGGCAGCGCTTCGGCGTCGAGAGAGAGCAGAATGGGAAGTGGCGAAACTGCTAAGTGCAGTATTTATGGACGCACCTTTAGTCGCGGTTGGAGAGGCGGACCGCGACTAAAGGTACCCTTTAGTCGCGGCCCGCACCCCAGCCGCGACTAAAGGGTGCCCTTTAGTCGCGGTCCGCCTCTCCAACCGCGACTAAAGGGTTTTGGCGCCGCCTCCGTTCCCGCGCAGAAAGACCCTTTAGTCGCGGTTGGAGAGGCGGACCGCGACTAAAGGGCACCCTTTAGTCGCGGCCGGCCACCCCAACCGCGACTAAAGGTACCCTTTAGTCGCGGTCCGCCTCCCCAACCGCGACTAAAGGGCTGTGCTAGAACTGGCGCGGTGCGGTGGGATGTTTAGTCCCACCTCGCTAGCCGAGAGGCCTCGACAGTGGTTTATAAGCGCGGCTGCGCTTACCACTTCGAGCTCCTCTCAAATGCAGGCTTACGGGCCTATTCTGTCACTGTGTGCCTGTGGGCCTACTGGGCCTTCTGCGGGCCTGAATCCTGGCCCTTTAATGGGTTTCTAGTCGTATTCAGGCCGTGGTGGCCCAGTAGGTGGCATATTTTATTTTTTTCTTCCTTTTTTCCTTTTTCCTTTTTTCTTCTGTTTTTTTCTTCTGTTTTTCCTTTTTTCTTCTGTTTTTTTCTTCTGTTTTTTTCTTCCTTTTTCTTCTGTTTTTTTCTTCTGTTTTTTTCTTCCTTTTTCTTCTGTTTTTTTCTTCTGTTTTTTTCTTCCTTTTTCTTCTGTTTTTTTCTTCTGTTTTTTCTTCCTTTTTCTTCTGTTTTTTTCTTCTGTTTTTTTCTTCTGTTTTTTTCTTCCTTTTTCTTCTGTTTTTTTCTTCTGTTTTTTTCTTCCTTTTTCCTTTTTCCTTTTTTCTTCTGTTTTTTTCTTCTGTTTTTTTCTTCATTTTCAAATCTTAAAAATACAATTATATATCAAAAAAATCAGAAAAATAAAACTAATTCATTTTAAAACCCCTTGAAGGTTTGACAAAAGGTTTGATACAATAAATTATTACACATCATTTCTTCCCTTGTGTCCCTGCTTGCTTACGATTGTGCCGTATCCATGGAGCATCCTCATCATTTAACTTAATGCTTGGGTCGGTGTTCACTTTGAAGGGCGGAATTTCAGCAAACATATTATAATCTTCTGACATGTCTGTCTTGTCCTCCACTCCCACGATGTTTCTTTTCCCTGAAAGAACAATGTGGCGCTTTGGATCATCGCATGATGCACTGATCGTTTTCTTATCTTTCCGTTTCCTCGGTTTGCTACTCATGTCCTTCACATAGAAAACCTGAGCGACATCTTTCGCTAGGACGAATGGTTCGTCAAGGTAACCAAGATTGTTGAAATCCACCATTGTCATTCCGTATTGCTGGTCCACCTTTACCCCACCTCCTGTTAGCTTGAACCATTTGCACCGGAACAAAGGGACCTTAAAGGAGGGTCCATAGTCAAGTTCCCATATCTCCTCTATGTAACCATAATATGCGACCTTTTGCCCATTCTCGGTTGCTGCATCAAAGCGGACACCACTGTTTTGGTTGGTGCTCTTTTTATCTTGGGCGATCGTGTAAAATGTATTCCCATTTATCTCGTACCCTTGGAAAGTCGTTATAGTCGAAGATGGTGTCTTGGCCAACATGTACAGCTGATCTACAACATCATTGTTATTCATTAAATGTTTTCTCAACCAACTGCCGAAAGTCTCCATGTGGGCCTTCCTAATCCAGGATTCAGGCTTCCCCGGGTTGTCCGAGCGTAAAATATTCTTGTGTTTCTCAAAGTACGGAGCCACCAAGCTGGAATTGGTCAGTACAGTGTGGTGTGCTTCAGTCAGAGAATGGCCGTCCATACATATCGTTGATTTCCTTCCGATCGTGCCTTTTCCACTTAGTCTCCCCTCGTGCCGCGATCGAGGAAGACCAATCGGCTTAAGGTCAGGAACAAAGTCAACACAAAACGCAATTACCTCCTCATTTCCATAGCCCTTGGCGATGCTTCCTTCTGGCCTAGCACGGTTACGAACATATTTCTTTAATACTCCCATGAACCTCTCGAAGGGGAACATATTGTGTAGAAATACAGGACCGAGAACGAAAATCTCTTCGACTAGGTGAACCAGGAGGTGCGTCATAATATTGAAGAAGGATGGCGGGAACACCAACTCGAAACTGACAAGACATTGGATCACATCGTTCTGTAACCGTGGTAGAACTTCTGGATTGATTACCTTCTGAGAGATTGCATTGAGGAATGCACATAGCTTCACAATGGCTACTCGAACATTTTCCGGCAGGAGCCCCCTCAAAGCAATCGGAAGCAATTGCGTCATAATCACGTGGCAGTCGTGAGACTTCAGGTTTTGGAACTTTTTCTCCGCCATGTTTATTATTCCCTTTATATTGGACGAGAATCCAGACGGGACCTTCATACTGCTCAGGCATTCAAAAAAGATGACCTTCTCTTCTTTGGTCAGAGCGTAGCTGGCACGACCTTGAAACCATTCCGGATGCCGGTCATCAGGGTCTTTCAAACGTTGCTGGTCCTGCCGTGCTTCCTTTGTATCATTTGTCTTCCCATACACGCCCAAGAAGCTTAGGAGGTTCACGCAAATATTCTTCATAACGTGCATCACGTCGATTGCAGAGCGGACATCTAGGACTTTCCAATATTCTAGCTCCCAGAATATAGATTTCTTCTTCCACATGGCTGCGTGCCCGTCAGCTCCCTTCGGAACTGATTGTCCGCCAGGACCCTTTCCAAAGATGACTTTCAAATCCTTGACCATATCAAATACCTCAGCACCAGTGCGTTCCGCAGGCTTCGGCCGGTGATCTGCCTTGCCGTTGTAATGCTTGCCTTTCTTTCTTACTGGATGAATTTTCGGAAGAAATCGACGATGCCCAAGGTACACGTTCTTCTTACAATTTGGCAAATGTACACTTTCAGTCTCATGTAAGCAGTGCGTGCATGCATTGTATCCCTTATTTGACAGTCCCGAAAGGTTACTAAGAGCAGGCCAATCGTTGATGGTTACGAAAAGCAACGCTCGTAGGTCAAATTCCTCTTGTTTGTGCTCATCCCACACACGGACACCACCCCACAGCTGTAAAAGTTCATCAACTAATGGCCTTAGGTACACATCGATGTCGTTGCCGGGTTGCTTCGGACCTTCGATGAGCACTGGCATCATAATGAACTTCCGCTTCATGCACAACCAAGGAGGAAGGTTGTAGATGCATAGAGTCACGGGCCAGGTGCTATGGCTGGAGCTCTGCTCGCCAAAAGGATTCATGCCATCCGTACTTAGAGCAAATCTTATGTTCCTTGCGTCAGCTGCAAAATCTTTGAACCATCTGTCGATCTTTCTCCATTGCGTTCCATCTGCGGTGTGTCTCAACTCCCCGTCCGACTTACGGTCCTCTTTGTGCCATCGCAACAACTTGGCATGCTCTTTGTTCCTGAACAGACGTTTCAACCGTGGTATTATAGGAGCATACCACATCACCTTGGCGGGAACCCTCTTCCTGGGTTTCTGGCCCTCAACATCGTCACCAGGGTCATCGCCTCTGATCTTATAACGCAATGCAGTGCATACCGGGCATTCATTCAAATTCTCGTATTCACCGCGGTAGAGGATGCAGTCGTTGATGCATGCATGTATCTTCAGAACCTCTAAACCTAGAGGGCAGACAACCTTCTTTGCTTCGTACGTACTGGCGGCAACTCGTTATCCTTTGGAAACATATTCTTCAACATTTTCAGCAAGTTTTCAAATGCCGAGTCAGCTACACCTGCCTCTGCCTTCCATTTCAGCAAATCCAGTGTGCAGCCCAGCTTTTTCAGACCATCATCGCATCCGGGGTACAGCGCCTTTCTGTGATCCTCTAACATGCGATCCAAATTCTCCCTCTCCTTTTCAGTTTCACAGCGTCTCCGTGCATCAGCAATGGTCCGACCAAGATCATCAACGGGATCATCACGTGCCTCTTCTTCACCTTCCCCTTCACCTTCAGCATCCTCCATGAAAGTATCACCGAAATGAGCAAGATAGCTTTCATCGATGAAATCATCCCCTTCTTCATCTTCTTCCATTATAACCCCTCTTTCTCCATGCTTGGTCCAACAATTATAGCTTGGCATGAAACCGTGCCGAAGCAGATGCATGTGAACATCTCTTGAGGAAGAGTAACCCTTCTGATTCTTACAGATAACACATGGACAGATAACAAAACCCCCCTGCTTGTTCGCATTAGCCACTACGAGGAAATCTTTCAAACCCGTAGTGAACTCGCCGGAGAGTCGGTTACCGTACATCCATTGCCGATTCATCTGCATTATTATAATATAAAATATATAATTAACCATCATGCATTTGTTAAACTAACTAGCTACAAATAATATAAATTAAACAATAAACTGCACACATGCACATTTTATCAATGACACACATGCATGAAAGGTTCAAGTTGCTAACCGCGATCGAGGAGGAAAAAATAAATGAGGAACCTCAAGTGTGGCTCCAACACTTCATATCATGTTTGTTTCACCCTCTTAGGGCATTTCATCAAACACCTTGTGTGCATAAGAGGAACCAAAAGCAAACCTACACCCCCTTGTGAAGCTTGTGAAGAGAAGTGGCACCAAATGGCTAAGTGAGCGTGCTGAACTGGTATATATAGGGGAGGAGCTTTAGTCGCGGTTGGCCTGGCCAACCGCGACTAAAGGCCTTTGGGCACCTTTAGTCGCGGTTGGCCTGGCCAACCGCGACTAAAGCCCGCGAGCGCCCTGGGCCCAGGCATTTGGTCGCGGTTCATCTGCCGAACCGCGACTGAAGACTTCATTAGTCGCGGTTCCTACAGTTTCGCGACTAATGAGGCTGGACGGAAGCCTCTTTTTCTACTAGTGCCCGTAAATGACTATATCATTGTGCAAATGAGAAAGTAAATACCAACACTACTAAAGCATAGTGGTATGTAAGGAAAAAAATATATAGTATGCCTACTTTCTTAGAAAAGCACCATATCAGTACTTATCCAACGAATTTCTCAAATTTCTTGTTTCTGATTTGAAACTGATCGAGCAAATTGTCCCATTCTTCGCGTCAAGGCACTGCAAAGACATAGGTTGGGATAAATGTTATTCTTATTGGAACCGAATATGTACAATCTTGCGACATCCCTAAATATCAAATGGATACAACTTAGCAGCATCTATTTCTTTTTTCAATCAGTTTTGGGTGCTTTTTTAGACAACCAGTAAATCTCTAGGCGACAGAAATATTTTGTGTACTATTGGCTTCTGCATACCTTTTCGACAGAGAAATTGCAACAGTGTAGTGTTATTTTTGGGTCAACAAATATATTTCCCTTTACACATCTGAGATAAACCATGGCTCTTGCCATGAAATTTCTCACCCCTTCAACTATTAAAATCATGAAATGGAGAACCTGCGACTGCATGACTGGAACGACATAAGCGATATATAAAAATTAAGCTCAATGAATGTGAAGTTTGGAACTCCAAGACACATACAAGAACTCTGCAACCAATTGTTCAGAAGATTCATATCATGCTACGTGAGATACCCAACAGAAGGAAACTACATATCAGAATTATGATATTATTCGATAAATCTACACATACAAAAAGATTTCACATTATATAGATCATTAGAAGTGTATTTTATTCAGTACTTTGTGTCACCAACTTATCTTTATTGTTCTCTGTCAGGAAACAAGATTCACCTTGTACCACAGATGCATATTAGATAGATATGTAGCCTGCCATTTCAATACAATGCTTAGTGGATCTATAGTACAAATACTTATTGTCCCAGCATCAGGTTTAATTCTTATTTCATCTCGCCACCATTAGCCAACACAAAAGGGCCAGCAATCAAATACATCAATCGGCTAACCTGCAGGACAGTAAGAGAAACTTCATAAACATCCAATCCTATAACTAACAAAATCTACAAACAAACAATTCACATCAGCCTCTCAATTTCATCTCTTGCAATATATGAAACACGAATCCTGTCACTACAGAGCGTAGCAATCCAGAACAACCTCCTAAATGTTCCAGATCCAAAATCCAAACAGATGCCAGATCGACGCAGGTAGAGTGGAACCGTCGAACCAGGCAACCAAAACAGAGCCGATTGGACCCAACGGCAAGCAAGCAACGAAACGAACCTGAGATAGCAATGGAGGTGATGGAACTCATAGAAGCTAAAGCTGTTGTCGCGGCCGCCCACCTCCTTCTGCTGCAGCTCCGACTCCACCTCCACGGCGCCCAGCTCTTCTGCCGCAACCACCCTTTGTGTGTGCACCAGCTTGCTCACCTCGTCGAGGCACAGAAGAATAAGAGAGGGAAGTAGGAGAAGACGATGGGTTGGATGCCGCCAGAGGAGGATGCATAGCCGCGGAGGAGAGCCGAAAGGAGAGGTTGCGTGCGGGGATGAGGCGGCGATCGCGCTAACCCTAGCCGCCACTCAGGGAAGAGAAAATGGGAGATGGGGAAAATGAGGGGATCGATGGCTGGACGCGTTTTTAACCTTTTCCCCTTCGTCACAGTAAAAGACACGTGGCATAGCCTTTCGTGCGCCGTTTGCGCGACGATGAAAGGGTTTAATAAATGAGCTCGAATGAGACCTCTTAGTAAATCGAAGTATAAAAATCGTATGCATGATCAAATAGCAGGTCTGAAGAGAGTAGGCCGGCACTATGTGCTTGCTCCTTCCGCACGTTCTGTTCAATGTCCCTGATGTCATTGTCCCTGTCATGCGTCCATTGCGAGGTACTACCTTCATTCTGATTTACTAGTCACTCTCGTATTTTAGGTCATATTTTAACTAATAAATTGTAATTTACACATATAAAAATAATCTAATTAAAACTAGATTTAAATAGGAACCAAACAATATAGTTTTTTATGACATTCATTAACATTTTACTAGTTTAAATGTGTAATCCAACTTCGGTCCAAAATATGATGAAAGACTAATAAATCCAGATGAATGTAGTACTCAAAGTGTGATTTTTCTGGCTCTAAGTTTAGCCGATGTGACTTCTGGCTTTGAGCGTAGCAACTGATTAAGGCCTTTCTTTTAATAAAACAGGAAGTATGTAGAGGAAACGTTCGCTCATTAGTTATTGGGTGCGGCATCCTCCTAACATAATAACTACATGAGCATCTTTTTTTTTTTTGCAAATCAAGAGCTTTATTACTCAATTAGAAGGATTACACAGGAGCTGAATACAATTAGCTTAGAAAGGAGGTATATAATGTATCCACAAACATCTCCTCATCTCTTCTGTAGCTTGCTTTGCACACTGATGGGCTGCTTCATTGGCTTCCCTTTGCACAAACACCAGAACACATCTCATAAATCTTCCTAAAAGCTCTTTGATTTCATGGCAAACAGCTGCATTCGCTGCTCTCTCTGAAAGTTCAGAGTTGCACATCCTAACCATCTCTTAAGCATCACTTTCAACACATATCCGTGAGTAAGCCATGTCTCTAGATAGTTGAATCCTGTCCCAAATAGCGTATAGCTCCATCGTTTGAGCACTTGATGCAAAACAATACCACAAGGCATGCGCTCTAATTAGGTTGCCCTCTGAATCTCGTACCACCAACACTACAAAAAAAAAACACTTCCGTGATGATACGTATTTGTCACAGTAGGTCGCGTTTTTTGTCATGCATGTACATTCATGATGATTTTATGACAGAATCAAGATAGTCATACTTGTGCTGTCGTAGAAGTGTTCCATGATATTACCAAAATTATCATCACGGAAGTGTCCACTTCCATGACGATAAATCGCGCGTCACAGAAGTGCTTTCGTCAAGGGTGACCGATACGTGGCATCCATCATAACGGAACGCCGTTAAGCTATCAGGTCGGGTTTTGGATCCGATAACCCGTTAACAGCCCCGACCAATGGGGATTTTCCACGTGTAAAATCATCATTGGCTGGAGGAAACACGTGTCGGCTCATCGTTGGGACATATGTCATCCACTCATTGGACAGAAGGCGCCTATGATACGTCGACACATGGCAGGGCACAATAGAGGCTCATTCCTGTGAAAAGGCCGGCCCCTTTGACTTGGTCAAAGGTGGCGGGCCAGCCCATGGAAAGCCTGTTAACGGCCTGTTCGCATATAGCCCATTTACAGCCTGCTAACCCAAGGCCCGTTACGCCCTATCCAAATTAGGCCCAGTAGCGTCATCTGGGCCATCCAATATGATTCCAACCCATTTTCACTTCTGGCCCATGTATGGCCCATGACGTCTTTCGGCCCATATGAGGCCCTTGTAACTCTTGGCCCATTAACGGCCCGTGGTGAAATTGGCCCGCAGTGAACAGTGTATCACTTTATACCCATTAACGGCCCATGGTGAAACTGGCCCGTAATGAATAGTGTATCACTTTATACCCATTAACAGCCCGTTATTCCGTTGGGCCGTTTCCAGCCCATGTTATCTTTCGGCCTTCTCATAGCCCATTTACTCTTGGGCTCATTTCCATCATTCATTTACTTACGGCCCGTTACTGTCATTTTCTGCTTGTGGGCTAAATTCAGCCCGAGGTTACAGTCGGCCCGTTTTGTGGCCCGTTAATACATTGGGCCGTTTCATAGCGTCATCAAATACGGCCGATTAACGACGACCCGTTATGGCCGGCCCATGAACAGACGATTCCAACTCTAGCTTGTTTACGGACATTATGCGGTCTGTTATTGGCCCATGTTTGGCCAACCGATCATACGGCCCGTACAAGGCCCATTGATGATACGACCCGTAGAAGGTCCATTGTGTCTACGACCCGTATAAGGCACATTGTTTCTACGACACGTAGAAGGCCCATTGTTTCTACGGCCCGTAGGAGGGAAATGGTAACTACAGTAAATATGTAGCCCATGGTTATTGTGGCCTAGTTTTAAAAAATAGGTTATTGTGGCCACTAGCAAACCGCGGAAAAAGAACTGCACTGACTACAAGCAAAGAAATAAACAAGACAATAAGGAAATAAATAAGCAAGCAACTTACGCTAGGCTATCACGGCTATTACACATATTACATCCACTGGGCATCAAAGTTCGCCACCAGTGCAAATATAGGGAACACAACAGCATATAAACGCCGCAGCAAAACAAGTCCAGAACTGAAACCACTTCAGAAGAGGTCAGGAAACAATATCCTGGGTACCCATAATGCTGGCAAGATGCTTAGCAATTTTATTAACTTTCTCTTTTTTGGCGCTTAAGTTCTCCAGCACTTGCTGTTGCACCAGAAAGTATGCATCTGAATTCTGCTGAAACTTTCTCAGTCCTTCGGCTTCCTGTCGCATAGCATCTAATCGATGTCTTTCAACTTGAAGTTGTGACTCAAGAAGCCGAACTGATTCAGGCAATGAGTTCGAAGAGCTGGTGCCAGCAGTAGTAGCTAGTAACTCGAACACTACATCAAGACATGACTTTGGGGTTGTCTCAGTGTCTTCAATATAGTTTTTATCAGCTTTCTTGGAGACCAACAGGGATGTCTCACTATCTTGAACCTTATCTGCATTACTTGCTTTACCATTGCATAACGGGGTACTCTTCTCCAATATTTTATCCACGTTCTAAAAGAGAAACAAACAAACACATCACAGGTTTACAATGTAGTTGTCGGGGGTTGGGTACGACATATGCCAAAGGATGGCTTATCATGGTGGGAGCGAGTAGAACATCGCCGGTGCCCGGAAGCAGGATGAGGCGAAGACATGCACGCTGGAGGATCTTACCCAGCTTCAGGGCTCTCCGAGGAGATAACACCCCTACTGCTGCTCTGCGGGGTCTCCGCATGATCACTATGGCAAAGTGACTACAAGGTTGCTCCTAGAGCTGTTTTCTGGAGGTAGGACAGGGCAAGGCTAGCTCCCTCCTTCCTATATGATCGGGTCTAATACTAGAGAAGCTATCCCCCTTGCATGGGTGCCCCGGCAGGCTTATATAGGCCTGCCCCCCAGGGATACAATGGTAATCCGGCTGGGCACGGGTCCCGGCCGTCTGTCTCTCACGCCGCCGTCTTCTCCGCCGACTACTGGGGCCCGTCGACTGGCAGGCCCCGCAGACAGGCCTGGTACTGTAGCGGTGCTCCTGATGACGCTGGCTTGGTTATGGGGTCATGGCAACAGTGCCGCCGTCTGGCGGACGATCACTGTCGCCATTCCCCGTCTTGTCTGATTAATGGCGTGCGGGGCCCGTGGGAGGGGCCGGCCGACTCTAGGGGGCCGACTCCCACGGGTCCGCCTTCGGGGCGCTCTCGCCGTCTTCTATTCTCCCGCTGACAGGCGGTTCTGCCGTCTCCGGGCCGTATAGGTAGGCGTCGTGGGCACAGTGCGCCGCCCACTGTGGCTGAGGTCAGGGCAGGCATGGCGACAGTGCCGCGCCTCGATGGAGATCTCCAGCGATACGACGCACTATAGCCATGCCAGCCCCTCGTAGGCAGGGTAGAGATGGCCGCACAATGACCGTACCTCGCCCGCCATCGTGGCGAAGGCGGGAGACAGTCGGAGTCGTGGGCTGACTCCCATAGTCGTTTTATCTTGAAGTCGCCAGCCAAGAGTCGGCTCATCTCAAAGTCGCCAGCCGAGAGTCGGCTCAACTCGAAGCCGTCCCTGGGACTCGGCTGTGAGAGACAGTCGCCGCCGCCTCCCAGGAGGCGGATCTTCATTGTGGGGTCTTGAGGGGCGCAGTCTGCCCCGATGTTTTGAAAGGTTCTGGGGCTCGGGTTAGCCTACCCGTGGCCCGTTACTCCGACAGTAGTCCCCGAAGCTGGGGAGGCGCCACAGGAGACACGCTGGGGAGCCTCAACAGTTTCATCTCTTCGGGGGTGGAATCTCGGCCTCGCTCGCCGTCTTCCTTTAGGCCGACTAGCTGGAGTCGGACTCGCAGAAGGCTGTCTTGCCTTTTTAGAGGGTTTGAACGTCGCGACGGGGTCCGGGCGGCGTGCCTGACAAGCTTCCGGGCAGCCGCCCATTGCGGGTCCGTCGCGTGGCGCTACGTGGCGGGGTTAGTCTGCCCACCCACGCGCACAACGGGATAGGACCTCAGGCGGGCCCGCCACTACCGTGCCTCGGCACGCGAGCGGATTTGCTGCGGTCGTGCGGATGGTTGGGTTTCCCACACCGTAACTGCATGCAGTTACTGCGTGTGGTAAATCGTGGGGGGCATGGGGGCCGGGGCGCAGTTAATCCCACGCCCGCCCCATCGGCTTCTCAGCCCTATGAGCCTATAAGTAGGCGGGAGGAAGGGAGCGGCGAAGCACGCACGCCCATCTCCCCTACTCCCCTTGCTTCCTTCTTGCTTCTTCTTCCTCTCGCCGCCGCCACACCGAGCTACGCCACGCTTGCGACGATGAGCTCTTCCTCCGCCGCCGCACCTGCTGCCGTGCGCTCCGGCGTGTGGGATGACTCTGAGGTGGACGACGACATCATCGAGTTCCTCCGCAAGACGCGTCGCCTCCCGGGCGTGGACCTAGTGCGAGCCCGTGCCGCACCGGAGAGGGAAAAATTGCCGGCGCCGGAGGAGGGCGAGTGGGTCGTATTCCGCTTGCACCTCATGCGCGTCCTGGGGCTGCCGGCGAGCGGCTTCTTCCGCTCCTTCTTGGAGTTCCACGGGCTCCAGCCGCACCACCTCACCCCGAACACGGTGGTGCTGCTGGCTGCCTTCGCCACCTTGTGCGAAGGCTTCCTCGGCGTTCTCCCCACAATCGAACTGTAGGGAGAGTTCTTTCAGTCGAAGCTCGACACGCACATCGCCGGCGTGCCGGCCCAGTGCGGCGCCTTCATCGCGATGTGGAGGTCGGTGGCTGACAATCCGTTCCCCGCTATCCCGTTGATCAAGTCGGTGAAGATGTGGCAGCATTCTTACTTCTATGTGAAGAACGTCGCCGCAGACGGCGACCGAGTCAACCCGCCGCCTTTCGAAGCCAGCGCACCGACTGGGAGGCTCCCCAACTGGTCCCACCGGGTCAAGACGCTGACTCCCGCTGGTGCCGCCGCCGTCGCGCGACTCCGAGTTCTGACGCAGTCGGAGGGCTTGACCGGGTCTGACTTGCTAGCCGCCTTCGTGGCGTGTCGAGTCCTCCCGCTCCAAGGCCGACCTCATCTGATCTGTCAGATGAGCGGCCACCGGGATCCGAGTCGGCTCTGTTCCAAGGACATGCCCCACGCGGAGGTGGCGGACATAGTGAATTATATCTCAAACTGTAACCTCGCGGCGACTTGGCAGTTCGGCAAGGAGCCATACTCACGCGCCAATCCCCCGCCTATCGTAAGTCGTCTTCCTTCTTCTTTTGTCTTCTTTGCAGCCGAATCCGACTTCTAATCTTTTTGGTTTTTCTTGAGTCAAAACCCCCTCATCCAGCCTTCAGCCGGCACCGTGGGCTCGGCCCGCCAGTTCGTCCCCGATCGAGCGGAGAGCGACATCAACGACCCGGACTTGGGGGCCGCGGCAATGGAGGCCGAGGCCGAAGGAGGAGGAGGAGGAGGCTTCTGGCCGTCGGCCACCTTTGCCGACTGGCCTGATGACGATGCCGAGGGGGAAGCCGCCCCACGCCACCAATCAAGTTCCGCCGCCGGCTTGGGTGGTCAAGGCGGCGCGAAGAGGCGCCGGGCCGGGCCGAGCTTTCTTGGCGGCCGCCGCGACCCAGAGGGAGGAGGCGATCGTGAAGGCCAACCGCTTCCGCAAGGAAGTGAAAAAGCCGCCACTGGTCTCCGCGTAAGTGCCTCCGTTCTTGACTTGTTTTGCTTTTGGTGGATTTTTGTCCAAATCTTTTACATGCTTTCTTCGCCTCAGGGCTCCCCTCACCTTCGAGAGGGTCGCCACCGCCTCCGTCATGGGGTCGGCGGAGACTTCCGCTAGTACTCGGCGGATTGATCCCGCCGCCGACCTTCGGGAGGCGACGGAGCGGAACGCGCAGGAGAAGCGCGACGAGGACGAAGCCGCCCGTCTGGAGAAGGCGGAGGCCGAGAAGGAGGCTGCCTCCGCCCAGAGGAAGCTGGACGAGGCCGAAGCCGCCATGGCGGCAAGGCGGCGAGCTGAGGAGGTGGCGCTCCTCCAGTCGGCATTGCTCGTCATCCCCCTGAACTCCGCGCAGCCCCCCGGAGTTCACGGGGCAGACTGGGGAGGCCGGCGGCGAGAACCCCGTCATGGAGAGGGAGAGCAGCGATGGCTCCATGTTAGACACAATCGTGCCGCCGCCTCCGCCTCCGCCGCCGCCTGGGGGTGCGCAAGATAAACAGCCGGCAGGCCCGCCGATGCCGCCGACTGAGGACGAGTCCGTGGCGAGGCTGCTCCTTCAAGTCGCGTCGCCAGTGCGCCGCCGCCTCGAGAAGGCGACTTCGGCGCCACGCCCGTTGGAGACCGGCGCCGCCAGCTCGGCCATCCTAGATGCCGAGGCGACGAGCGCCGCGCCCATTGGGTGGGTGCGAGGAGGCGGCATGGGCCCGCTGAACCAGGCGCTTCTGGACGTCCAGGCGAAGCTGCGAGCCGAAGGCGACGCCATCCAGAGCTGCAGCAAGGCGCACCTGGCGTCGCGAGTAGCCGTCCGGGTATGCTTCATTTTGACTTTGCTTTTCTTTGTTCTTCTCTGTGGGGGCGCGCCAGCGCACCCACTAGGTGTAGTCCCCGAGTTTCAGGCCGGCTGCTGAGCAGGCGGCTCGGAACTCCTTCTGGCGAGTTCCGATACTTATCTTCTTCTAAAAATTCTTTTTACAGGAGTACCACAACCTCCGCGTCACTGCCTTCAACCGCAATGTTGAAGAGCTGAGCAAGCGGACTACCGACTTGTCAGAGAGTCGGAGTGAGTCTTCCTTCTTCTTCGCGGGGGCGCGCTGGCGCACCCGCGGGCTGTAATCCCCGAGATTCGGGCTGACTGCTGCGCAGTCGGGCCGGATATTCTCAGCGACTTTCTTGTTGACGACTTAATGTCTTTCTTTTTTATTCTTCAGAGGCCAACGCCACTCTTCAGCAGCAGCTGGGCGAGGCCAACACCGCCTTGCGCACCAAGGGGGAGGAGTGCGGCAAGCTTGCCGCGGAGCGTGATCTGCTGGCCGCGCAGCTGGCGGAGCAGAAGGAGCTGCTCAAGAAAGCGCATGAGGAGGCAGGGAAGAAAGAGGCTGCGCTCCTGGCCGAGTTCGAGAGCGAGCGCTCCTCCTGGACCGACAAGGAGGCGCAGCTGACTTCCGGCTTTCATGAGATTGAGGACATCATCGACGGTGAGTTTCTTTACTTTCTTTGAGCCACCAACTATGGGTCGGGCGACTCCTGATTCTGACTTGCTTCTTTTTTGTCTTGGCAGACTTCTTCCCTGGCCACTCGCAGGCGGCCACTCAGGCCATCAAGGCAGATCGCGAGGCGCGGAGGGCAGATGGTGCAGAGATTGCCGCCAACACCCCCTGGACCCTTGACGAGCAGCTTCCGAGCATCGAGGCTCATCTGCGGCCGGCCCATCGAATGCTGCGCCGGCTTCAGCGTGCAGGCACCTAGGCCATTGCCGCCCTGTGGCCGGACATGCCGGTTCTGCGCACTGCTAGTCAGACTGCCGACTGGCTGGAGGTCGCAGCCGGTCGTCTTGAGGCTTGGAAGGGTTCCTCGGCCCGGGCTGGAGCGCACCGGGCCTTGGAATTCGTCAAGGCGTGGTATCCAGGGCTAGACCTGGACCGTCTAGCCATGTTCCGGTCAGAGGCCCAGGCGGAGCTGGTAGCTGCGGAAGACACCCTCGTCGCTCGTGCTGCAGCGATCGCCGACTATGCCGACACCAGCATCTTCGTCCCTGATCGGGCCGAAGACGGCAGGGAGGCGCTGCCGGAGTGGTTCGGGATGAACCCGAATTACGACGAGGACTCGGAGGAGGTGATTGCTTCCAGCGCCGAGGAGGAAGGCGAGGCGGAGGACGAAGGTGAGACGGAGGCGCCAGAAGACGGAATGGGCGACCAGCCTCAGCTCGACCGCGCCTCCAGCAACGAGCCGTGTCCGGAGAAGGCGGTCGCCGCCAGAGATGATCAAGCCAAGACTGCCCAGCCGGCCGCCCCGACGCCTGACACCGCCATCTCCTCCGACCCTCCGAACCCGGATGCCGCCTCCTAGGCTGCCGTCTTTGCCTTCATTTTGTCTGCCTTAGTAGTCTTTGAAGAACTTTGTTAATTCGAACAATTCCACCCGCGGGGTGTATTTTGAACTTGTACTTGAAGATTCGGCCAAGGGCCTATGTTATGTAAATATTTATCTGAGTTCTATCTTTCCTTGCTCATTACTCTTTTGGCTTTTTCCTCTGCTGCCTTCCCTTAGTCGCCGCCTTGCCACTCAGACAACCGCTCTGCGAACTGCCACTGGATCAAACGCTTGGCTACTTTGGGAAGGCAGGTACTTGGCCATTTTAGAGTCTTTTTAACAAGTTGGATAGAAAACGACAAGCCGACTACTTACGAGTCGGGTTCACTTAGGAAAGGCTAGAAGAAAGCGGCAAGCCGACTACTCATGAGTCGGCTTTGCTTGAGAGAGGCTGGAAGCCGTCTTAGGCTATGTTTGTGCTTTGGGTCCTTAGCCATTTTTCGTGTGGGCGCCTGTTCTTCCTTACTCCTGCCTACCAAATAGTCGCTCTGCGAGTTGCGGCTTCTGACAGGAGTCGGCTTAGGCGCCACACACTACTTGTCTAACTGCGGGAAGCATTTCATAGCGCGAGGCGGCGAGTCCCCGGGCCGACTAGTCGAGCCCGGTGCCAAGCGGCATAACAAAGAGTAATGTACTCGAAGGCATAATTCTTATCATACAGATGACAAAAAGGGGCAGTCCCCGAGCTCGTCTCGGGGGGCCCAAAGTCTTGGTACCTTAATACAAAGGGTAGCGTGATACATACTGCATCAACTATAAAATCTTCAGAGAAGATTTGCATTCCAAGGGCGCTCCGTCTCTTTGCCGGAGTCGTCCCTCTTGCGTGCTCGGGGCTTCTGAGCGTCGATCAGGTAGTAGGAGTCGTTTCCCAGCACCTTGCTGATAATGAAGGGGCCTTCCCAAGGCGCCGATAGCTTGTGTTGGCCGGCTGTTTGCTGGATCAGCCGGAGCACAAGGTCGCCCTCTTGGAAAGATCTCGGCCTGACCTTCCTGTTGTAGTATCGGTGCAGGCTCTGCTGGTAGATGCTAGACCGGCTGAGTGCCAACAGCCGGACCTCTTCCAGCAGATCGACACCATCTTGACGTGCTTCTTCTGCTTCTTCCTCGGTGTACATGGTGACTCGCGGAGAGTCGAACTCTATGTACGTTGGGATGATGGCTTCAACACCGTAGACGGAGAAGAAGGGTGTGAAGCCGGTTGACTTGTTTGGAGTCGTGCGCAGACTCCAGAGGACGGCTGGCAACTCGTCAAGCCAACAGCCGGCCGAACGCTCCAGTGGTTCGACCAGTCGTGGCTTGATGCCAGACAAGATGAGGCTGTTTGCTCGCTCTACCTGGCCGTTCGACTGCGAATGGGCAACAGACGCTAAGTCCAGTCGGATGCCCTGAGTCACGCAGAATCGGGCCAAGGCACCTTTGGCAAAGTTTGTGCCGTTGTCGGTGATGATGCTGTGCGGTATGTCGTACCGAGTCGTGATGTCGGCGATGAAAGTAACCGCAGTCGGACCATTCAACTTCTTGATGGGCTTTACTTCTATCCACTTGGTGAACTTGTCCACCGCGACGAGTAAGTGAGTTAGTCCGCCGCGGGCTGTTTTGAATGGTCCCATCATATCTAGCCCCAAACCGCAAAGGGCCAGGCGATGGGGATAGTCTTGAGTGCCGAAGCCGGCTGATGTGGCTTGGAGCGGAACTTCTGGCACCATTTGCACTTTTGAACCATTTCTTTAGCCTCTTCTAGGGCAGTCGGCCAGAAGAAACCGTGTCGAAATGCTTTGGCGACGAGTGCTCTTGAAGCCGCATGGTGGCCGCACTCGCCCTGATGGATATCTTTGAGAATCGCTTGGCCTTGCTCTGGCTCGACGCAACGCTGGTAGACGCCAGTGATGCTGCGCCTGACCAACTCTCTGTTGACTATGGTGTAGGCTGCTGCTCGGTGTTGTACTTGCCGAGCCAAGGTTTCATCAATTGGCAGTTCTTTGCTCACCAGGAACTTGAGGATGGGCTGTGCCCATGAGGGTGCTGCTATTTCTTCGACTACCAGTACTGCGACTTGGACGAGGGCGGCTGGGCTGGGAGGCGGCGGGTTGGAGTCCATAGCCGCTTGCTGGATTGATAAAGTCCTAGGGCCGACTGGAGCAGTCCCCGGGCCGAGCTCTGGAGTCATTGGATTGGTCGCCACAGTCCCTGGGCCGGGTTCTGAAGTCCCCGGGCCGGCTTCGACTGGAGCGCTCTTGGAGTCAGATCCGATTTCTTTGGGTGGAGCCGGCACAAAGACGGAGTCTGATTCTGGTGAAGGCTTGACAGAAGGCTTGAGGAGGCACCGAAGGGCGACGCCGGATGGTATTGCTTGGCGGGTGGAGCCGATTCGTGCCAAGGCGTCTGCTTGGTCATTGTCGTTCCTTGGCACGTGGAGGAACTCGCACCCCTCGAAGTATCCACTGAGTTGCTGCACAAGGAAATGGTAGCTCACCATGTTTGCATCCTTGGCGTCCCAATCGCCAGATGACTGCTGGACCACCAAGTCAGAGTCGCCATAACACAGGATCCGGCGAATGCCGAGTTCTTTGGCAAGCCGGAGCCCGTGAATGAGCGCCTCATACTCAGCGACATTGTTGGAGGCGGCAAAATGGATCTACAGTGCATATCTGAGCTTGTCGCCTTTGGGGGAAGTGAGGACGACGCCGGCTCCCAAGCCGGTGCGCATCTTGGAGCCGTCGAAATGCATCCGCCAATGAGTGGAGTCTGGCGCTGGTGGCAGGTACTGGGTCTCGTCCCAGTCGACGAGGAAGTCGGCCAGTGCTTGCGACTTGATGGCGGTGCGGGGCTGGTAGTAGATGGTGTAGGGAGCCAGATCGATGGCCCACTTGGCCACTCGGCCAGAAGCATCTCGGCTTCCAATGATCTCGACAAGTGGGGCTGTGCAGACCACAGTGATTGGATGCTCCTGGAAGTAAGGCTTCAATTTCTTGGCGGCAAAGTGGACGCTGTAGCACATGTTCTGGTAGTGGGGGATAGTTCTGCTTGGAGGTCGACAGTACTTCGCTCAGGTAATATACCGGTCTCTGGACAGGTAGTGCCTTGCCTTCCTCCTTGCGCTCAACTACCATAACCGTGCTGACTATCCGACTGGTGGCGGCAATGTATAGGAGCATGGGCTCTTTGGGAGTCGGGGCCGCCAGCACAGGGGGCGTAGTCAACATTTTCTTTAGTTGGAGAAAAGCTTCGTCTGCCTTGGGAGTCCACTCAAAAAAGGTCGTCTTCTTCATTAGCTGGTATAAGGGGAGGGCCTTCTCGCCCAGTCGACTGATGAATCGGCTGATGGACGCCAAACAGCCGGTGAACTTTTGCACATCTAGCAGTCGTCTTGGTGCTTCCATCCTCTCGATGGCCTTGATCTTCACAGGGTTGCACTCTATTCCGCGTTCGGAGACCAGGAAGCCAAGGAGTTGGCCGGCTGGTACTCCGAAGACGCACTTCTCGGGATTGAGCTTGATCTGGAATCGGCGCAGATTCTCAAATGTTTCCTTGAGGTCTTCCAACAGTGTTCCACGCTTTTCCGTCTTCACCACCACATCATCCACGTAGACATGGGCATTTCTGCCGAGTTGCTTGAGGAGGCACTTCTGCATGCAACACTGAAAGGTGGCGCCGGCATTCCTCAAGCCGAACGTCATGGTCAGGTAGCAGAAGGCACCAAACGGCGTGATGAAGGCGGTCTTCAATCTGTCAGCCGGGTTCAGCTTGATCTGGTGATATCTAGAATATGCATCTAAGAAACTCAACAGCTCGCATCCGGCTGTGGAGTCTATCACCTGATCAATTCTCGGTAGAGCAAATGGGTCCTTGGGGCAAGCTTTGTTGAGGCTTGTGTAGTCGATACACATCCACCACTGCTTGTTCTTCTTCAGCACCAGGACTGGGTTGGCTAGCCACTCTGGGAAAAACACTTCCATAATGAAGCCGGCTGCCAGGAGCCGGGCTATTTCTTCTCCAACAACTCTTCTCTTCTCTTCTGACAGGCGGCGCAAGGGCTGCCTGATGGGGTTCACATCAGACCGGACATGTAACTTGTGCTCGGCGAATTCCGTCGGTACACCTGGCATGTCTTTAGGGGACCATGCGAAGATGTCTCGATTCTCACGGAGGAAATCGACAAGCTCGCCTTCCTATTTGCTGTCAAGGTTTGTACCCATGACAACGTACCTCTCCGGGTGCTCCGGGTCCAAGGGTATCTTCTTTGTCTCTCTGGCCGGCTTGAACGATCCTTCTGCTTCCGACTCCTTGGGGTCGGGCGACATCTCGGGCTGCTTGCTGGCCATCGCGACAACCCGATCAAGAAGCCGCTTCTCAGCTGCGATCACCAAGGACTCAGCCAGCCGACTGCTTTCGGCCGCGCAGGCGGACGACTTTCTGTAGTCGCCGACTACGGTTAAAATCCCCTTGGAACTCGGCATCTTCATCTTGAGGTAGGCGTAGTGGGGGACCTCCATGAACTTGGCCCAAGCAGGTCGGCCGAGCAACGCATGGTACGGGCTTTCGAGGTCCACCACTTCAAACCAAACTGGCTCTCAGCGGAAATGATCTTTGTCCCCAAAGAGGACATCTATCAGGATTTTGCCGATTGGCGAGCAGGAAAGGCCAGGAACAATGCCGTGGAACACAGTCCGGCTACTCTGAAGCTGTCTTTGCTTGATTCCTAACTTCTACATGGTATCCTTGTACAGGATGTTGATACTGCTACCTCCATCTATCAGCACTCGCGAGAAACGAGCGGCCCGCCTATCTATGGCGAGCGTGGCGCCTAAGACCAGGGCGTAGGAGCCCGGACTCAGCATCACCTCTGGGTGATCAGCTCTGCTCCAACTGATAGGCCTTTCGGACCAGTGCATGAACTCTAGAGTGCTTGATGCGACTGCGTTCACCTCTTGCTGTTGCAGCCGCCTGCTGCGTCGATCGTCGGCCATACTGGTGAACACCACATAGGCTTCGTGCTCATCTAGGTACTCGTCTTGTATCGCGCCGACTGGCCTGACAGCCGGCTGCTGGGGCGGCGGCGGAGGCGGCAGCCCAGCAGGTGGGGGAGGGAGCAGGCCGTCTCCCTTGGCGATTCTGGTGAGCCAGTGGCATTTCCGGGTGGTGTGATTTGACGGCTTCGCGCCGCTGTGGAACTTGCAGGGGCCATCTAGAGTCTGCTCGTAGGAGAAGGCCGGCAACCAGTTGGACTTGCCGCCTGTCTGTCGCTTGGTCGGAGGCTGCCCCTCCGGCTGTTGGTCTTCGACTGTCGCCACTTGCGGCTGTTGGAAGCCGGCTGTGGGGCCTTGCGCTTGTGGTCGCTTTGCTGCTGCTGCCGACTGGTGTCCCCAACCGGAGTTCTTGGAGCCTGAGGGGCTACTTTGCCAGTCGCACTTACTTGAATCTCCGCCTTCATGGAGGAGTCGGCCGTGGCATACTTGTCAGTTGTGACCAGCAGCTCATCGAGGGTCTCCGGCTCGTCGCAGAGGAGCTTGTGCTTGAGGAGGGTGCCTTCTCTACACCCGGCGGTAAAGTACTCGATAGCCTGCACCTCGTGCACGCCTTCGCAAGAGTTCCGAAGCTCGGCCCAGCGCGTGAGGTAGTTGCGAGTGGACTTGTCGGGGCCTTGCACGCACAAGGAGAGTTGGCGAGGCTTGGGAGGTTGCTTGTACGTGCTCGTGAAGTTACGGACGAAGGCCTCGGTGAAGTCGACCCAGCTGTTTATGCTGCGGGGCTTCAGCCTGTTCAACCATGTCCGGGCCGTGCCCTGGAGCATGAGTGGAACATACCTTACGGCAACACGCTTGTTGCCGTTCGCTATATTGACGGCCGTGGAGTAATCAATCAGCCAGTCCTCCGGCTTCACGGTGCCGGTGTACTTGGGCTTGTCTCGGGAGAGCGTGAACCCTTTGGGAAAAGGCTCATCTCGGATACGGGGTCCGAAACAGGGAGGACCCAACTCGTCTTCTTCTTCCAGTGCCAGGGATCGGTGGAGTCGGTCGATCCGGTGGCGGGCGTCATTCTCTCCAACTCCCTCTCGGCGGCCAAGGCGGTCGCCGAGAGTCGGATGCTCTACGGGTGGCGGGGAGACTCGCCTTTCTCTGCGAGGAGGGGGAGGCAGATAGTCGTCCCACCGTTCCACCGCTTTGGGGCGGCCGTCTTGGTCGCACTCGATGGTGATGCGAGTCCGACTGTGGCTGACAGCCGGCTCCTTGTCTTTCTTTCCGTGGACTCCGCCAGTCGGCGTCCGAGACATCGCACCTTGATCTCGGCAGGGTGGCATGTCGTCGTTTTGTCGCTGCGGCGCCTTCGTGTGGCAGCCGGCTTCGTTCTGCGCGGCAGTTGCGTCGAGGAGCTGCTGAACTCGCTCCGTCATCAGGCGGCGCTCTTCGCCCTCGAAGTTGTCGAGCTCGTCCGCCGCCGCCTGGGCGGCACGGATGTTCTCCGCAGGCGTGGCATACACAAGGCGATCGGCCCCGAACAGATTGGCGATTGCCACGCCGCGTTGCCGGACTGCGCCTAGGCGGCTAGGCCCAGTTGGAGCCGGCGAGCCGCCCACGGCGTGATCCATCTCACGTTGGTAGGCTTCTGACAAGCGTCTCATGCTTGCCAGCTTCTTCGCGCCCTCGATGAGCTGAAGGTGGCGCGCCTCCAGCGTCTCGGCGTCAGCGTCTCCTGGAATCGGTGCGGACATGTCTCGCAGAGCCATGTCGAGCGGGTCGCGAGCGCCTTCGCCGGAGCGCTCGCCATGGTCGAGGATGAGAACCTCCGTGACGGTGCTTCCGCTGCTCCCTGCGCAAGGGAGTGGCTCGTCGTAGGCCACCACATTGGTGGGGAACGCGTCGAGCGACGCGGTGTTAGAGTCGACCAGCATCGGGTCGGTGGAGCCTATAGACTCCAGGTCTACAGCAGGCTCGCTGGCGACATGGAGTTGGTCAAGGAGTCCCGCGAGGAGGCTCTCAGGGCTACCCGTGCCTGTGTCGGATGCAGGCTCATTGGAGAGGCGAACCTCGCCGAAAAGTTCGGCGAGGCAGCTGGCTGCGCAGGCGATCTCAGCGCCATGCAGTGTGTCGGCGCAGACTCCGTCTGGCGTGCCGGGCTGGCTGTGCTCGCCAGGGAGGAAAAGGGTTCCCCTCCAGAGCAGGTCTCCGGACGATGGTGCACCTTGCCCCACGGTGGGCGCCAAATGTCGGGGGTTGGGTACGACATATGCCAAAGGATGGCTTATCATGGTGGGAGCGAGTAGAACGTCGCCAGTGCCCGGAAGCGGGATGAGGCGAAGACATGCACACCGGCGGATCTTACCCAACTTCAGGGCTCTCCGAGGAGATAACACCCCTACTGCTGCTCTGCGGGGTCTCTGCATGATCACTATGGCAAAGTGACTACAAGGTTGCTCCTAGAGCTGTTTTCTGGAGGTAGGAGAGGGCAAGGCTAGCTCCCTCCTTCCTATATGATCGGGTCTAATACTAGAGAAGCTATCCCCCTTGCATGGGTGCCCCGGGAGGCTTATATAGGCCTGCCCCCCAAGGGATACAATGGTAATCCGGCTGGGCGCGGGTCCCAGCCGTCTGTCTCTCAGGCCGCCATCTTCTTCGCCGACTACTGGGGCCCGTCGACTGGCGGGCCCCGCAGACAGGCCTGGTACTGTAGTGGTGCTCCTGATGACGCTGGCTTGGTCATGGGGACATGGCAACAGTGCCGCCGTCTGGCGGACGATCACTGTCGCCATTCCCCGTCTTGTCTGATTAATGGCGTGCGGGGCCCGTGGGAGGGGCCGGCCGACTCCAGGGGGCCGACTCCCACGGGTCCGCCTTCGGGGCGCTCTCGCCGTCTTCTGTTCTCCTGCTGACAGGCAGTCCCTCCATCTCCGGACCGTACAGGTAGGCGTCGTGGGCACAGTGCGCCGCCCACTGTGGCTGAGGTTAGGGCAGGCATGGCGACAGTGCCGCACCTCAATGGAGATCTCCAGCGATACGACACACTGTAGCCATGCCAGCCCCTCATAGGCAGGGTAGAGACGGCCGCGCAATGACCGTACCGCGGGCCGACTCCCATAGTCGCTTTATCTTGAAGTCGCCAGCCAAGAGTCGGCTCATCTCAAAGTCGCCAGCCGAGAGTCGGCTCAACTCGAAGCCGTCCCTGGGACTTGGCTATGAGAGGCAGTCGCCGCCGCCTCCCAGGAGGCGGCTCTTCATTGTGGGGTCTTGAGGGGCGCAGTCTGCCCTGATGTTTTGAAAGGTTCTGGGGCTCGGGTTAGCCTACCCGTGGCCCGTTACTCCGACAGTAGTATATGAAACTCATTTTGGTAAACCAGTTCAGTAGTAAGGTGGACAGGATAACAACATGAAACAAACATATATCTATGTAGTATGGTCACTGTATGGTCTATATCATTCTAGTTTATGTTGCCAAATGAAGATAGATACAGTTCGAATCATATCTATTTAAGACAAAGCAGCATAGACAGAATATAAGTGTGGGAAACTACACAACAATAACAACACTTGTAATGTGCATGGCATGAGAACATAACTGTTTATTCAGTTGAAATTGAAATCAACATATCGGGCATTCTTTATCTCTCACGCGTGCATGCACAATAATCAATGTTCCTCTATGTATGTGTGTATATAGCTAGGTCTTTCATAGTTTTCCACACAAACCGATCAATCGATATATCCAGTGAGGTCTCACCATCTTTCCCACGTCCACATCGATCAATCTATACCTCTCTATATAGGATTAACATATATAGCTAATACACCCACGTTAATTATTTATCCAACGTCTCCCTCTCATCATCCATGCCTTCCTCTTCATCTCTCAGACGCGTGCACAATGGTGAAGACAGGGGGCAGTAAGGGCCCCCCCAACATCACTATATATCGAGGCTAATATGAATGTGATCATTAGACAATTGCTGCTAAAAATGGTTTAAGTTCATGAATTGACCCTCCTCGTAAAGGATTAGCAATGTTTGGCCCCCTAGCTCATTTATTTTTCATGGCTCCGCCACTACGAGCAACAGCGCACGTTCTCACCCCCTCTCTCTAAATATCAATCTCGCACTTGTGCATTCCTTCATAGTCTCCCTCCACTCGGCCCCTCGCACCATCTTCTAGTCCCCCATCGGATTTTTCCACATGTACAATCTAGCAGACTCCATGGTTGAAATTAAGCATAATGCACAAACCTCAAAACAACAGTGGTTCTCTTTTGTTCTAGAATCTTCCGTATCATAACTACCCAAACTTTTTTTCTAGTTGAATTGCCATTATTTGTTTTTACTTCATGCTTTACAACGCACAATTCCATGAATCATAAAATAGATTAAGGGCTTCTTTGATTTAAAGGATTCTCAAAAGAATTTTGGAGGATTCTAATCCTTAGGAATTTTTCCTATCTTGGTTGTTTGATTCATAGATTGTAAACCATAAGAATTTTTCCATATGATTCATTTGCACTAGATTTCATAGGAAACATCCCATCCAGTCAAACCTCTTTGAAAGAATTCTACATTTTTTCTATGCACAATCAAACACTCGTACAATCCTGTAGGATTCAAGACGACATTCCACTATAATCCCATGTTTTTCCTATTCCCGCCTTTTGGAAATCCCTCCAAGAGGCCCTAGCTTTTTTATAGAAACTAATTGATTATGAATGAGATGCACTATAAGAATTAAACGAAGGTCTACATCAGGCATATATGACTCAGAGCTTACATGCTATCGTGTGGTATTTATTCATAATTTGGTTGCAAAATCTGATGCGTGCAATGCACGTGTACCTTACTAGTACTTCGAGTATGTGCAAAACACGTAAATTAGAATTCCAATGGCACGCTACATTCATGAAGCCACGTGGCACATGTGGAGGCGTTGTCGCGACCTCCTTGTGTGGATTGATCACAGTGACGTGTTGCTGGTTCCAGAAGAATGTACCCGTACTCCATGAGCCATATTGTCGGTACATGCACGAAGCGAAGATGTGCACGCACGACATGCACGCACTCATTCCCTCGCACGCACACGCGGGTACACGGGCGGACGCAATTTTGTACCAAGATCCACCCCGTGTGATAATTTGACGCGTGTAAAGTCGTTCACTTAATTGATGGTCAATTAATACAGCGCATGCAAATTGAGTGGACGTGAGGGCGGAAGAAAGACATTACTACTCCACTGCGCGCATGCGAGTAGTTAAATCATGGGTTGCTAGTAGTACTTCCATTGGTCTCCTTCGTATTTTGTGCCAATTTTTGACAGTAACATAGTAATATTTATGCATTTGAGAAGTGTAGTCTACTTAAAATTTATGTTCCACTAAACTCATCGGGCGCCGTTTCGGGCATCGAAACCAAAACCATCAATTAATCTTTACCTTGTTCCCATCCCATTCGAAAGCCTTCTCACACCTACTAGTATGTACCAAACCTGAACGTGTTCCCACTATGCAGGTATTAATACTAGTGCTAGTACTTGGGTTATAAAAAGGGGAACTACCTAACCGAAAATTACTCTACCTTTCCTCCTCATAAGTGCTTCTTCTTTGTCCGTCCTTGCCATGGCCAGTGAGCAGAGCTCTAGGTCGAGAACTACTCGTAACAAGGGAGCGGCAACCAAGGCTGCGGAAAAAAGGAAAGGGCTCGCCGCCACACAGAGACCTCGAAAGATCTCTCATGGGCAGGCGATGGCTCCCAGGAGCGCCCTAGCCGCGGAGGCGAACATGCCGAGCCGGCGGCGCTGGAGTCGTTATCCCTCGACGGCATGCCCGATCAGCTCAATAAGCACCTCAATAAGCAGAAGGAGTTCATCCAAGGCTTGGTGGAGCTATTGAAGGAGAGCTTCGACGACATGCCCGCTGAGCTCAAGAAGTAGGGGGAGTTGACCGCCGGCTTGGTGATGCTACTGAAGAAGAGCATTGCCTCGAAGAAGAAGGCGACCAGCAAAATCCTGCAACTTCAGGAGGACAAGGTGAAGCTCTGCCACGATCTCGACCTGTTGAAGGAGAAGAACGCTGGCTGGAAGAAGCTGCATGAGAATAGTAGTTCCTCGATGAAGATGTTGCATGCCCTCGTCACGGAACAAAAGGAGGAGTTGGCGAAGCTCCGCATCGAGCACCCGGCTGCTGTCAAGGTACGTAACACGGCCGTGGAATAGATGATGAAGGCTCGCATCGAGAAATCCTGCGTCATGGACAGAATGAAGAAGATGGCGGAGGAGATATGCAAGGAGATGGAGGTCGTGGAGGCGATGAAGAAGCAGTTATGACTCCGCGGCGAATTAGATCATTTGGGGTGATAATCTTCCTTCCTCTATTGCTCCTGTGTTTCATCTTTTGCTTCGGGTGTTTCGCCGCATGTGTCATGTTCTCTGCGAGTCATGAATAGAACAATGCTTTTTTTGAGGGAATGAATAGAACAATGCTAACAATGAGATGACTAGCAAATTAGATCATTTTTATCGCCATATGGCACTGGACTGCCGTGTTTCATGCTCCTCCATGGTAGTACTACTCCAGTGGAAAACTTGAGTATACCGCACGGTTCTTTGCTCCTCCTCAGGTCGTCGGCGCATTTATACAAGCAGTCAAATCACAAGGCCCCGCCTTCTAGCAGTAATGAGCCGTCAAATCACAAAGGCCCTCGCCTCTCATGAAACCGACCAAGCTAGACTGCCCCCTCTAGCCTTTTAAAAAAAGTATACTTTTGTACAGTAGTAGTATCGATGAATTGCGCCATGGAGCAAAACTTGAAATTAAAAAAAAGGTGGTACATATAGAGAGCGCTGGTCGCCAAATTATGCATATAGTACTATTAAAAAGGCTAGTCACAATAATGGTGTCCAGCACAACCCACCCCTCAAATAAAACTAAGCATCCTGGTATTCTTTGACAAAACTAAGCACCCTGAAATTCTTTGACAACTAAACTGCTGGCTATATGATGTTGGCCATATATATTGTACGTATATAATGTGAAGAAATGAGTGGTAGTACTATACCAACTAAAAGATGAAATGTAAGAAATACTAGTATGTACGTACTGAAGAGTTAAAGTAACGAGAAGAAACATAACATAGTTCTGCTGGGGGCTCAGCACAACACACCCCTCAAATTAAATTAAGCACACCTGAAATTAAACTTTGCAACTATTCCGGTAGACACTGCATTAGAACCACCATGAGCAATGACACTGCCACCTTACTCGGAGTCCTCGTCCATGTCCTCGACTTCGTCCTTGTCCCTCTTCCTCTTGACCGATACTTCTTTGCCTGAACCACACACTTGGCTCTTGCTCTTCATCCAACCCTTGTAGATATTGAAACAAAGGTAGCCATCCATTGCAGCATAGTGGATGTGATCTATATCTAGTACATTCCGCTGCCATGCATAACAATGAAACGTGTATGGAGGTTTCTCCAGTTTACCGTACGAAGGATGAACCACGGCTCCTTCTAGGGTCAGCACTGAAGGCTGGCCACCGGAGGGCAGCAACCGATTCTTCTGGAGGTCAAAGGGGTTGCCTACAACGAGGCCTATCTGACCCAGGACTTCTTCGTCGTTCGTAAAGTCTACAGTAACAAATTTGACTAGGTTGCTCCTAAGGAAGTTCTTAAAATCCAGGCATTCAACGTCGGCATGGCATATGTGGTAGACCAAGCATAAGTCATGCACGCAAACCTGGATCACGGCGGGATTCTTCCTCTCTTCATCCTTTAGATCCTTCTCTCGTCCCAGGACTGTGGTGTACTCAACATCTAGCCCGGCGACCCACTCATCATGTGAGTTTTTGAACATGCGTCTAAAGCGAGAAAGGCATCCTTTCACCGTCGCGGAAGAATGGGTGTATATGACGTCGAACTCATCGCCAGTGATGGTTCTAACCTTGTACTCACCGCCAATCATGGAGATTTGGGACGCCATGGATTTGGGAGGAGGGTTAGGATTAGTGGAACTGCCGTAATGTGAAAGGACGGGACGACTAGGAGCGAACCACCATAGTATTAAAGGACGTGCGGGGACGAGTAGGAGCGAACTGCCAGCGTGCAAACAGCAGGGTAGTGGCTTTCCATTCTCCCCTGATACGGGCTTCCGAGAGCCCTTGGATCTAAGATCGAATGGTTGCATGGCGTGATTCTAGACCTATGGGTGAATATTCTATCCTGGAGGGTTATTCTGCAAATTTTCAGCAACTTAGCATGCGACCGTTTGATCTCAGATCCAAGGGCTGCCAGCAGCCCATATCATGGTCGCGCCTACCACGACCGTCGCGTCGCTCGCGTGGTCGCGCCCTTGGAGATTTAATACGGTGCGTTAGGCTATCTGATGTTGGCATGTCATACATAGTCTTCACTTAGTCACTCATACTACAACAAGGTTAGCTATAAGGTTGGCTATAAGTGTATTTTTTTACTTCTCTCTATCTCTTTCTTCGTACTCCCTCCGTCCCATAATATAAGAACGTTTTTGACACTAGTGTAGTGCCAAAAACGTTCTTATATTATGGGACACAGGGAGTAGCATTTATTGCATTTGCCAAGGAGTGACCTCTTCCAATGAAATGGTGTGCTTATTAGTTTTTTGTTGCTAAGTTTGCTTCATTTAATTAGCTATAGACTCAAAATTATCTTTTCACCTAGGTACACGTGCTTAGCGCCGTTTCTTCCTTGGGCCACCAAACTAGTCTCTCTCTTCTTGATTAACTTGCCACATCAGACTTTATGCCTATGTGGCAAGCTTAGCACCTGTAGGAGCAAGTAAGTACAATAGTGCGCTTTACATGGCATTTTTGCATATGTGGAGGAAAGAGAGGCAAGGAAAAAGTGGAGAAGTGGGCTCTCATGCAAGAGCCACCCTCTAACTACATGGTGGAGTATTGGGAGAGGCACCTGTATGGAGGTGGTCAGGAATCGGGAGACTCATGCCGGTCGTAGTGACGCAGTTAAAATGATAATGGCAAGTCAAATCACGGGGCCCCACCTATCCAGCAGTAACTCGCTGTCAAATCACACAACCCTATGTTTGCAGCAGCCTACTCCCTCATCTTCTCATGTCTCCGTCGAACCGACTAGGCGGAACTGCCCCGCCTACTGCGCAGGAAAAGCCCCGCCCTCGACTTTTAAATAATACAGTATACTAATTTTGTATCCATGGATTGCGCCATGGAGCAAAGCCTCTAGAAAATGGTGGTACACATGTACGGAGTATACAGCACGCCCGTCGCGTTCGCGTCGCAGCCCAGACGGTCGGTCGGTCTGGCACGCTGCTCTCCGAATGGAACGTGCGTCATATTGCATTTGCACACACATGTGGGACCGCAATTGAGAACCGACCATAGGCACACTCCCCGGCCCCGCAAGTCAGGTGACTTAGTAGAAGAGGGAGACGAGCGATAGTACTAGAGAAGTGTTGTACAACGTTGGTGCCTGGACGATCCCTGCAAGACACGGAAGATCAGTTCGTCCATGCATGTGACCAGACTCCAGCAGACACGCCTGGATTGGCTATCGTCTACATATCGTGCAGGATGTGTTGTACATGGCTGTAGCTGTGGTGAGAAATCTAAAAAAAGGTTTCTTGTCATCTTGCAAAATTAGGTGTCATGTGCTTCGGATCACTGCGAGGGTTAAACAACGACAACTGAGTTGGGCTAGTCATTGGGGGAACATGCACGAAGACTACTCGACTGCCATCTAGGTCAAGCCAGCTATGTTAATTAGGAAATCTATCGACGGACCCCTTTTCTATGAGTTTATCTTTAATTTGAGCTTTGTTCCTCGTCTAGTTTGTCCGTCGGGATTCATGTTGTCTCCTTTGGGCAGTGAGGTTATGATTTCTTGTCATGTGGCATTTTTTCGTGTTATATGTTATAATCTGGAGCTTCAGATCAAAATGACGACAACTGCGCCTCTGGGCCACGTGCATGAAGACTTCTCGACAGTCATTGACGAGGTCAAGCCGGCTCTGGTAGACAAAAGAAAACTAGTACTACTCCACTATATAGGCAGGAGCCTCCGCGCTTGCTTGCTAGTGTTGCTCTCTTCACACTGTCTCGTCCTCTCCAGATCTAAACACGACAATGGTGGCCACACACTCTCTCTCTCTCTGCTCACTGCTGGTCACAGATCCAGCCGGATTCTCTCTGCCGGGGAAGGTGAGAAGGTGCAATGTTCACGCGGTCGTCCTCGGCGACGGCTCTTACCCACTGCTGGCGCATCCTGATCAGCCTGCCTTGCCATTATCTCCCAAGCACCGCTGGCGAGGGAGGGCCTCCGACCCCTTCTTCCTCGCTGCCGTAGTGTGGGCAGATCCGGCCTCCCGCCGCCCACCTAGCGACATCCCGGCGACCATCAGGTATAAGTTCCTTCGAAGCCGGCCTTGCTATACTTCCCGAGCTCCTGACGTCGCTGCATTTGTATCTTTTACTATTTCTCAGGTCCCCTCGCAGATAGGATCGATCGGCTGTTAAAAAACCACCTAAGTTTTTTATTTTTAAGAGGTAAAACTAGTTCATGCACTCGAATCTAGTATTACTTGGTTCAAACAAGGAAGAAAGGGGGTGGGGGGTGTGGGAGGATTTGTTACCTGAATCTAGGACTTGGTCGAAAGAGGAAATAATGGGGGCAAAAAGTAGCAGAGACTGGCTATCCAACTGGTCTGTAGGTCTAATAGGGAAATAAAGGGAAACGCAGTACAAACTCAATATAAACCTGATCTATTGGTTGAAAAAGGAAAGAAAGTGGGGACTAGGGACAAGTCAACAGAGTAAGTCTAGCACTAGATTTGCTAGCCTCACACAGTATAAGGTGGCTATACTGAACAAAAATGGGACTAATCCAGATATCCTGTTCTGATGTTTGTTGCCCCGAGCCACTCTTATGTAATGCCACTGGTAAAATGTAGCAGTCGCACTATTAAAAGTAAGGACATGTTAAACCAATGTTGTTTTCAATGTAATGCCTCCAGTAATATGAATCAATGGCACTTTTTTACATGTCCTGCTAAATTTCCCATTAAGATAAGTTGGTTCTTTTCGTTAGAAATGCAACTGTCCTGGTCCGCCTACTCTCCCGTGCCCAAAGTAATGTTGTATTTAACGGTTGTCATAGTTAATCCTAATGCCCACACTAATATCTAGCAATGCCACTGCTTTAGAAATTGCTACTGTCCTTGTAGGATTGCCATTCAGATAAGGAACATGCTTCTTTTCATTTGATGCATGTTTCATCACTTGTTAGTCACCCTCCTTTCCACCTTTTTTGTGCAAATAGAGATATACATTTCACGCTCGATCTTAGTTGAACTGCACAAATGATATCCAAATTATAGTTGAACATTCCAGGAGCTTCACAACCAACCTTGATGTTGCTCAATTTTATTGCAACTAATGAAGAAGAAGCTTAGTGGGTTTCGTTTTCTGATGGAAATGGAACCGGGACATATATGCAGAGTGCGATGTGTGCCAAGTAAAAATTACCGACACCAACCATGCTGCATGCACGCATTGGCATCCACCACCACCAGTGGGATGTGTGGCTCTCTCTTTGGATGGATCTTTCTTGGCAGGAAATCCTCTAACCAAATACTAGTAGCTTATATTGGCAGTTTTCTAGGGAGTACTCTTTTCTAAAAGAAGCACCAATCTATTTTTCTTTATTTGTACACTGTGTCACAACTTTGACCCAAAGGTCCAGATCTATTTTAGGGTGATTGGCGTAGTACTCGGAGACTGATTGTAAGCATGATTTTCATTAGCCGTCACACTAATTGTAAGCATGAGCAGGTGCGAGATTAGGTTAGTGTGAAGCTTACCTTAAACCCTACCGTCGCCGTTGAAACAAGGTGAGCGTCGAGGGAACCGTGAAGAAAGGCGGGGAAGCGACGTCGCGCCATCCGACCTCCTCTTGCGGTGGGAGAACAAATACTCTCGTGGCTCCGGCTGGCTCTGCACCCTCACGAATGGCAAACCATACTCGATCGATTCGTTATCCTCTGGGTGCTCGACCTTCGACCTGTACGGCCACCACCTCCGCCTGACTGTCGCCTCGGGCGAATCTGTCTGCTCCATCACCTAGAGGAGATACTCGATGAACTCGGAGGACTGCGACATGATTGCCGCCGAGGAGTACATGTACATCGCCACCCTCATCGCTGCTGTCTCGCTCTTTCGCATACATTGCCACATGGCCCGCACCGTCCTCGAAATCTCCCACTCATTGTCAAACCAAGTAAGGATCTCCTTCAACCTGGCTAACTTTGCCTGGTCACCATCGGTGATCTGCCTGATTCGCTACTGCATCCTCTCCATAGATGTCCTTCTGAGTGGTCCGGTGCTAGCTTTGGAAGATGGGAGGAGAGACGATGGTCTTGCAATAGAGAAGAGGGAGAGGCGAGATGGTGGTTTTGGAATGGAGATGATGGAGAGGAGAGGAGGTGGTTTTGCAATGGAGAAGATCAGAAGAGGGAGAGGCGAGACGGTGGTTTTGGAATGGAGATGATGGAGAGGAGAGGAGGTGGTTTTGCAATGGAGAAGAGGGAGAGGAGCGTGCGGCAGCGATTTAGTATTGGACGAGAGGGCCAGCGCGCTATGACTGGATCAAAATCAAAATCAATTTACCCTTCAATTAAGAAAGCGACCCCACATTAACTAGTCTCCCTTTTATTCTGGGTCATAATTGACCATGATTTTAGCACATAAAATATATGTTATACATTGCAAAAATAATATAATTTGAAAATACATTCAGATATGAACCAAACAATACAATTTTTGGTGACATGCATTCACATTTTGCTTGTCGAATTTAGTACATGGTCAAACTTTGACCCAAAATACGCAAAACAACAAAAAAATACTTCCAAGACCAGCGCCGCTCTTCCGCTCTTCTCCTCTTAAACCACCACTGCTCCTCTCCTGTTTCAATCTAAATCCAGCACCACTCCTCTCCTCTTCCATTTCAAAACCACCGCCCCTCCTCTCCTATTCCAGTCCAAAACCAGCATCGCTCCTCTCCCGTTCTAATCCAAAACCAACGCCGCTCCTCTCCTCTTCCATCCAAAAACCACCGCCGATGAGTGAAGGTGCTGTGGAGAAGTAGATCGATGGAGCAATACAACCGATATGTGAGGATTGCAGACGGCGACCCTGTGAAGCTTGCTAGGATGTTGGAGATACAGTCTTGGTTTGACAACAAGGACCAACTAGCGGCGACGGCGACATCCACGGCCAAATATCTGCAAAGAGCGAAACAGCGGCGATACTCCTGGAGGGAGTCGCGCCGGAGTACATAGAGCTGCTCCTCTAGGCTATGGAGCAAACAGATTCACCGAATCCAATCGTGAGGGAGCGGTGGTGGGAGTATCGATCCCAGATGGAGCATCCACCAAAAATTGAAGGATCGAGCATCTATAGGTGCCGTTTGTGAGGGTGTCCTACCAGAGCGAGCCGGTGTAGTCTTCGTCGACCGAACCCAACTGCAAGAGGAGAAAAGCAGTTGGCCCGATGATGCTTCCCCCCATCCTCTCCCTCGCTGTTCACATCGCCTCATGGGGTGGCTATCTGCCGCCGAGGAATAGGAGGGGACTGCCCCTCCCCCCCAGCCCAATAGTCAGGCAGGTTGTGAATTGTCAGGAGGAGCTTAGGGTTATCAGTATTTGCAGATTGTGAATTGTGTTTTGTGTTGTGTATTTTGAGAGTACTTTTAGATATGAATGTCTTTTGAATTTCAGATTTGCTGTATTGAGCATATGAAGTATTTTATGAATTCTAGAGATCTATTTTTAGCACTTAAAAAAATGTAGTTTCATAGGAGTATAAAAGTGCAGACAATGTGATTCTCAGAGAAGAAACTGCAAGTTTCAGTTTCAGATAAGAAACTGCAAGTTCAGTTTCAGATAAGAAACTGCAACTTTCAGAGGCAGAGCATTTATATTAACACACCCTTTTCAAACAGGGTTAACATTATGTTGGAAGTTTTATTCATGGTTGAAAATGGAACTACCAGCCAGTTAACATCATGCTGATCAACATTCATGCATAGCACATCTTCATATGATGCACAGTCAAAATGCCCACATAATGTCGAGTGTGCGAAACAGAGAAAACGAGGGACAAAGTTTTGGCAAGTGTTGGACGTGGTGTGCATAGATGACAATGGGGACCCACATGTCAATAAATGCAGAGGCAAAAAATTTGGAGATATTTTCCCTACACAGATGGAATCGAACCCGGGCGGAACAACTATCGGGTAGTGTCACTTGGCCACTAGGCTAGTTCAGTAGTTTCGTTAATAGTAAGGCACTTCCTCAAGTGGTCGGATCCTCTCCCATGCCTTTGTGCGCTTGCCACGACGCCGCTGTCTGCCATTGTGAACATGCTGAACAAACGAGAGGAATATGGAGAGGACTGTACATGGAGAGGCGGATAGTCGGGACCCACCAGGTCTATGGCCGTACGCAAGCAAGTGCCTCATCGAAAAAATACTTCCTCCTAATGCTATACTGACATTGGGGCCCACGGGTTTTTCAACATAGTTACATTTTTTAGGTGCTTCAACGTAGTTACTATAGGAGATAAATTCAGAATGAAGCCGGGGAGCTGGATGGTATCATTTATTATCACTGGGGCAACAAGTATCAGCTGAGTTTTGGGCTGCCCCGTCTAGGCTTTCAATTTTAACATGCACAACCCACGACCTCGGATGGGAGGTCCATAGGCCTGTTTGTATTTTCTTGAGGGCCGTCATGTATCGACCGACCTATGGACCTCCCTCCGAGGTTTTATTTTGCCTGAATATCGGCAACCCAATTTATGTATTTTTTTTGAAGAAAATGCAAAGGTCTGTTCTATTTTTCTATATAAGAATAGGAACGCCAGGTCCAACTTATGTTTCCCTTCTAACTATATTATATATATTTAAATTATTTTATATGTTATTATATATTATTTTTATTGTCATCATATATTTAACAGATACTTATATATGTAAGAAAACAATATCCCACATCTTATTAACTTATAAAAATAATTTCTTAACAATAAAATCCTGGATTATTTTGGCACGAAAATCATAGTGATTGTGTACAAAAGCTTGGTAAGATTTAAGGACGAATGTATTAATATCACTTATTATTTAAATATATTTATAACAAAATGCTCAACCCCTTTTTATTTTTGATAACATTGCTGGCCCAACCCAACATTATAATTAGAATCAGCCCAGCAAAATCGTGTATTTCGAGAAAGTGCAAATGGCGTGTAATTTTTTAGGAAATAAAATAAATGGGCCGCATGGACGCTACATTATTTGTTCACCCAGCCTAGGTAATGGAATGTAATTCAAAAAAAAGATCAAATTGACTGTAAATTCTACCGCGCAAAAAAAGATTGTAAATTCTGAAAAAATGGGTTGAATACGTGCCACAGTTTTGGAGGCTGAAATGTGGGCCAATAGGTCGAAGCCAATGCAAGTCATTGTCAATTTAGTCAACAAATGATTCTGACATGTTAGCCGTTGGATTTACATCCAATGACTAACATCCATCTTCAATCTCTTGTCTTCTTCCTCCAGCGCTGCTAGGACTACCTCCCGCCTCCTGCTGCTAGCAGCTCTGCTTAGCACGCTTTGCTATGAAGCGCTACTCCACCGTTGGCCAGACCATCACTCCACCCCTCCACACCTCCTGTTCTTCTCCACCGACTGCCGAACCAAACCACACTAGAACCAGTTAACCCTCATACACCTCTCTGTCTGCGACTCTACTCCCGTGTCTTCCCATCTCTGACTCGTTGCTGTCCGGGGCCTCGCCGTTGTCCACCACCTTGGATGCGCTCGGCACGGCGTGGTCAACATGGTCAATGAACGACACCATCGGAAGTAGATTGTGCATGGAGAGGCTTACAGGTGGGTCCACGTCCGCACACAAGGAAATGCCTCCTTATTACGCGCAAAATAATGATTCCTCCACCTGACATCTGGGACCCACCGGAAGGGCCTCTGTATTTCATAAAAAAAAACGTGCCCCCCGCTGACAGGTCGGACCCACCAGCTATCTTCGCACGCAAGGAAGTGCCTGCTTATTATGCACAAAAATATATGAATACTCCCCCTGCTAGCTGGAACCCAGCATAGTGGGAGGCTGACTTGTGGGCCTACCAAGTTGACGGGGACGGAGGGCTTTGTCAACTTAGTCAATATGAACGATTCTAGCTCCTGTTACCGTATGATCTTCATCCAACGGCCGTAGTGCTTTTGCAACCTCTGGTCTTCTTGCTCCAGCCGCCCAAACCAGCGCCGGTCATGCCGCGTGCTCCTGCTTCCCGTGGCCAGCTGATGCCGCGGAGGCCTCACCGCCCCTACTACTCCCACCGCTTGCCAGGCCATCCCTCTACTCACCCACACCCCCTGTTATTCTGCGGCAACGACAGCCTCACACCGCAGCCGAACTAGTGAACCCTCGTACTCCTCTTCGTGTGGGCATCCACTGCTGCGTCTTCCCTGGCTCCACGTCGTCCCCTTCCTAGGCCTCGCCGTCGTCCATCGCCGTGGTGCCCTCGGCGCGGCCTGGTCAATGTGGTCAATGACCGACTTCCATCGAAAGAGTACTGTATGTGGAGAGGCTGACAGCTGGGTCCACATCAGTCGCAAGGAAATGCCTCCTTATTACGTGCAAAATAATTATTCCTCCACATGACAGCTGGGACTCATCGGACGGGCCACCGTATTTCGCGAAAAAACGTTTCCCCCCTGACGGCTGGGACCTACCAGCTACATCTTCGCACGCAAGGAAGTGTGTCCATATTACGGGAAAAAAATGATTCGCCCCCCTGACTGCTGGGACCCACCAGCTACATTTTCGCATGCAAGGAAGTGCGTCTGGGCAAAAAAACGATTCTCCCCCCTGACTGCTAGGACCCACCAGCTACATCTTCACACGCAAGGAAGTGTGTCTGGGCAAAAAAATGATTCGCCCCCCTGACTGCTGGGACCCATCAGCTACATCTTCGCATGCAAGGAAGTGCCTAACAGTCAGGACCCACCTGGTTGAAGCGTACGTAGCATTGTCATTCTAGTCGCGAACGTGTATGTACATACTGGTGGATGTAGAGGCGCGCACGTGTTGTAGTAGAGGCGCACACGTAGCATGTACATGTATGCACAACGGCCAATGTGCAAGAAAGAAAATATGGCCACGTACGTACATACGGGCGGGGTCTCGAACGCCTACTCGTGCATACGTACGGCCAGGGCTCGTGTACATGGCTGGGTCGGAACGGAGAAACAACGTCATCATCATGTTCATGGGGAGCCAACCGGCTGGGTCGGAACAGAATGCGTCATCGTGTTCATCGGGAGGGCTTGGACGGAACAGACGATGGAAACAAGGCCCGGCGTACCGCAGAATGGAGGAAATGGCCTTGTGTTCAACCGGCCATGTTTGAAACGGGATCCTGCTCATCGGGAGGGGTATGGCGTACCGCAAAACAAAGAAAACAGACTTGTGTTGGACCTCCTACGGTCGAAACGGGGTCCTGTTGATCGGGAGGGGTGTGGCGTACCGCAAAAAGGACGAAACGGACTTGTGTTGGAGCGCTACGGTCGAAACGGGGGTCTTGTTCGTTGGGAGGGGTGTGGCGTACCGCAAAATGGGACTCCATGGGATACTGTCCATCTCCACCGTCGACCTCCTCCACCCTCCACGGGCTACTATTCATCCACCGTCGAGCACCTCCAGCCTCCACCTGCGACTGTTCATCCACGGGCTCCTGTTCATCCAGCCTCCACCGCACGCTACTCCATCGGCTCCTGTTCAACCCCCCTATCCACGGGCTCCTGTTCAACCACCCCTCCACAGGATACTGTTCATCCACCCCTCCACCGTCTACTGTTCATCCAGCCCTCCACGGGGTCGTCCTATTCATCCAGCCCTCCACGGGGTCCTGTTCATCCAGCCCCAACCGGCTCGATCGATCGGGGTCCTGTTCATCCAGAGGCAACGCCACGGGGTCCTGTTCATCCACCCCCACCGCTCACTGTTCATCCAACCCCCCCCGCAACACTCACTGTTCATCTAGAGGTAGCATCGATCGGCTTCAGCTAGCAGCAGTAGCGAAGGAATCGCTCGATCGGGTTCAGTTAATAGCCATCGATCGATCGCTCGGGTTCAGAAACGCGTAGCCTGCAGTGCAATCGCTCGGGTTCAGTTAGAGCCCAACGCCTCGCTCGGGTTCAGTTAGAGCCAACGCCTCACACACACGCGCGTACGTGTACGAGAGAAACGTGCATCGCTCAGCCCCCGACCACCCACCATAACCGGGAACTCGCCGAAATTTTCCTCGCCCTCGCTTCTACCACGTTTTTTCAGTCATGGATGGCCCAAAGAATGTCATGCAGCTGCGCCTCCGGCCCGCCCAGGACGAAAATCCCATTTTCTATCATGATTTTTTGTCATAGAAGTAGGAGCCCACCACATCTATGATGATACCGGGTTTTGTCACAATTATCTTCATAGAAGTGTCATAAGTATGACAGAAAAAAATTCGTTCGGCCCAAAATGTCACGGATGTGTCTTTTTTTTGTAGCGTAGCCCTGTACTTCCGCACCCTGTCTGCTCAAGAAATGCCGCGTCCACATTGATTTTCAGAGTCCCTTGTTCCGGTGCTTGCCAGCGAGCTTCCTCCCTGGTTACCACAGGTTGAATAGTTTCCCTTGTTGTTCTAAGGACAACAACATTATCAAGAGCCCATCGAACCGAAGCTTGAACTGATCTTCCCTTATCACCATGAGTACGAGCATTCCTTTCAGACCTTACCGCCCAGTAGCCACACAATACCATGCATACAAAATGGTCTGATACCATTTTTCCTTCAATCAAATCTGAAGCCCGCAATTGCGGATGTAACACTGAGATTTTTATCTGCATCATGGTCTTCATCTCCTTCCAGAAGAGTCTCACCCAAGTGCATTCGAACAGGGCATGGGTTATAGTTTACTCCTTGCCACATAGGTCGCAGAATGGGGTCTTTTCTATGTGTTGAGTAAGCAGGACAGATTTACAGGGCACAAATCCTTTGATAACTCTCCACCAAAAATTCCTAACTCTTGGTGGTACCGATATCTTCCATAGTATGTTCCATAAGGCATTTCCTATTGTTCCTGACGAAGACGGTTCATAGGAATGTCTCGTGCTTGTGCTCAGAATTTTATACGCTGATCGAATGGAAAAGTTACCATTTCTCTCCAACTCCCAAGCCCAACAATCTTCACCCCAATTACCTATGGGCGTTTTAGCAATGTCCTGCGCATAAAGTGCTACAAAGTTTTCTTCCAAGACATTAAGATCCCAACTATTATTCTCATGATCAATAAGTCCTCCACCTTGGTGCATGCAACCCCTGGTAACCGAATAATTGGACCATAGCCGTGATTGGAGGGTATCCAAGGGTCCTCCCAGATCTTAATACTCGTTCCATCCGCAATACGTTTAATCAACCCTAGTTTCAGACATTCTCTCCTATGTTGTATTGGCCTCCAAGTATGAGAAGAGTTCCTCTTTTTTGTTGCTGCCAAGAAATCTGAATCATGGTAGTATCGGCCTTTGTGCACTTTTACACAAAGTGAACCAGGATTAGTCAATAGCCTCCACCCTTGTTTAGCCAACATGGTGATCAAATAGGCCAAAAACTCTAAAGCCCATTCCTCCCTCACATTTTGGGATAGCTATGTCCTGCCACTTTTTCCAATGCATTTTCTTTTTCTTCTTATCACCACCCACCAGAATCTTGCTACAATACTTGTGATCTTTTTGTAGGTCTTCTTGGATAGTCTAAAGCATCCCATTGAATAGGTAGGGATTGCTTGGCATATGGACTTGATTAGAACTTCTTGTGCTGCACTACTCATCAGTTTTGGAGCCCACCCATTAACTAGCTTCCTGATCTGCGTGACAATGTGCTCAGATTGACTCTCTGATGAACGACTAATAGCTGTGGACAGCCCAAGATACTTTTCAATCAACGCTTCTACTTCAATCCCTGAACTATTATGTGTTGCTACCTTCATCTCCTCAGTGCAATTCACACTAAAAAATATGGCCGACTTAGCTTTATTCACCATCTGTCCTGAACCTTCTCTGTATGTTTCTAGAGTCTCATTAAGTCTGGCTACACCTTCACTAGTTGCCTGAGTAAAGATTAATTAGACAGTCATCCGCAAAAAGCAGGTGGGAGACCCAAGGGGCATGGATACCAAATCTGATTCCTTTTCGTAAATGAGCAGAACCATATGACTTTAGCAAACAAGTTAAACCTTCTACACATAGAAGAAACAAGTAAGGTGAAATTGGATCGCCTTGGCGTATACCTTTCAAGGGATTGAAAGAGTGAGAAAGTGCCCATTCACACAAACAGAGAAGGATACTGTCTCCACGCAAGCCATCACCCTTTCAACCCACTTATCTGCAAACCCAAGTTTTAACTGAGCTGCTCAGAGATAGGACCACTCTACCCTGTCATAAGCCTTTGCCTTATCAAGCTTGATAGCACAAGCACCCGCTTTCCCTTTTTTCTTTTAAAATAGTGTATACATTCATAGCCTAACCACATGGGCATCTACATGCACATATTTGGGATAGAAAAAAATAAATAAAGATAAAATGTTATGCACACTCCGATTCACTATCAGTTTTCGCTGTTTGTATCGTTGACGGCTTAGTAATTACACCACTTTAGTGAGGTGGATCATCCTAGAGTAATTACCATGTCAAATGCCCAATCGTCAAGAGACACACACATCTTTCACATCATACATATAAAGTGTAGCTTCTCCTTACCGATGTATACTTGGTTTTCTCGGAGATGGTATACTACTTGTTATTGTGCCTTGGGGCACCTTCAGATTTGATTTGAGTCAGACATCACACATGCCCAAAGAAAGTCAATCACAATGGAATGGCTACAACATCCAAAAGGGAAGCATGGAGGTGAACAAGAAACCGCGAGGACGAAGGCATGGAGCACAAAGGCAGTGCCTGAAGGAGCACAATCAAGTTGGAAATACCTTGGATGGTCCAGCTCTATTACAACCCTTCCGGACCCCCTTGAACATTGCCCATAACCTCCAACACACTACACCCTCCGAGCATCCTCTGACACATGTCCGACCTTACTGCAATGCCCATGGACCTGGTCGAACATGCCCCGGATATGACCCAGATGTTCTGACCACCGGGACCGTCCTATCCTAGTCGGACTATTTGACCTACCTACACACACATGTACGAGCCCAACTCATCTATCTTTACTTCTCCCACTTACTCCTTCATGGATGGATCTATATATTTCCCCCTCCTAGATGTAGGGTTAACCAAGACTAGAACTCATGTTGATATATAGAGCTTAGCTCATCTGCCTCTCCTAGTGGGTTACTCCATTGGGGGTTGCTCCTCATGGAGAACAAGACCACCTTGCAAGTTGAAGACTCCGTGGAGTATAAAGGAACCTAAAAGTGAATATTCCACCATGGAATTCAAGCCCTCCTTGTCTTAGGACTTGGGGGAAATCATATCTTACTCCCTCTATCTCTTATGATCTACGTGTATCTTGTATTGCATCTTGTATGTTGATATGTTCATGTTTCCCTTGTGTTTCTTCTCGTTTTTGTTGGGAAACATAGTAATTTCAAAAAAAATCCTACGCACACGCAAGATCATGGTGATGCATAGCAACGAGAGGGCAGAGTGTTGTCCACGTACCCTCGTAGACCGAAAAGCGGAAGCATTAGCACAACGCGGTTGGTGTAGTCGTATGTCTTCATGATCCGACCGATCAAGTACCGAACACACGACACCTCCGAGTTCAGCACACGTTCAGCTCGATGATGTCCCTCGAACTCTGATACAGCCGAGCTTCGAGGGAGAGTTCCATCAGCATGACGGCGTGGTGACAATGATGATGTTCTACCGACGCAGGGCTTCACCTAAGCACCGCTACGATATTATCGAGGTGGAATATGGTGGAGGGGGGCACCACACATGGCTAATAGATCTCACGGATCAATTGTTGTCTAGAGGTGCCCTACTGCCCCCGTATATAAAGGATCAAGGGGGAGGGGGCGGCCGGCCAGAAGGAGGCGTGGCAGGAAGGAGTCCTACTCCCACGGGAGTAGGACTCCCACCTTTCCTAGTCCAAGTAGGAGAGGGGAAGGAAGGGAGAGAGGAGAGGAAGGAAAGGGGGGGGGGGCGCCACCCCCCTCCTTGTCCTATTCGGACTAGAGGGGGAGGGGCCACGCGGCCTGCCCTGGCCACCCCTCCTCTTCTCCACTTAGGGCCCATGAGGCCCATTAACCTCCCGGGGGGTTCCGGTAACCCCCCCGTACTCTGGTATTCATCCGATAACCCCCGGAACCATTCTGGTGTCCGAATATAGTCGTCCAATACATCAATCTTCATGTCTTGACCATTCCGAGGCTCCTCGTCATGTCCGTGATCACATCCGGGACTCCGAACTATGTTAGGTACATCAAAACACCTAAACTCATAATATAACCATCATCTAACTTTAAGCATGCGGACCCTACGGGTTCGAGAACTATGTAGACATGACCGAGACACGTCTTCGGTCAATAACCAATAGCGAAACCTGGATGCTCATATTGGCTCCCACATATTCTACGAAGATCTTTATCGGTCAAACCGCATAACAACATACGTTGTTCCCTTTGTCATCAGTATGTTACTTGCCCGAGATTCGATTGTTGGTATCTCAATACCTAGTTCAATCTCGTTACCAGCAAGTCTCTTTACTCGTTACGTAATGCGTCATCCCGTAACTAACTCATTAGCTACATTGCTTGCAAGGCTTATAGTGATGTGCATTACCGAGAGGGCCCAGAGATACCTCTCCGACAATCGGAGTGACAAATCCTAATCTCGAAATACGCCAACTCAACATGTACCTTCAGAGACACCTGTAGAGCTCCTTTATAATCACCCAGTTATGTTGTGACGTTTGGTAGCACACAAAGTGTTCCTCCGGTAAACGGGAGTTGCATAATCTCATAGTCATAGGAACATGTATAAGTCATGAAGAAAGCAATAGCAACATACTAAATGATCAAGTGCTAAGCTAACAGAATGGGTCAAGTCAATCACATCATTCTCCTAATGATGTGATCCCGTTAATCAAATGACAAGTCATGTCTATAGTTAGGAAACACAACCATCTTTGATCAACGAGCTAGTCAAGTAGAGGCATACTAGTGACACTATGTTTGTCTATGTATTCATACATGTATTATGTTTCCGGTTAATACAATTCTAGCATGAATAATAAACATTATCATGATATAAGGAAATAAATAATAACTTTATTATTGCCTCTAGGGCATATTTCCTTCAGTCTCCCACTTGCACTAGAGTCAATAATCTAGATTACACAGTAATGATTCTAACACCCATGGAGCCTTGGTGCTGATCATGTTTTGCTCGTGGAAGAGGCTTTAATCAACGGGTCTGCAACATTTAGATCCGTGTGTATCTTGCAAATCTCTATGTCTCCCACCTGGACTTGGTCCCAGATGGAATTGAAGCGTCTCTCGATGTGCTTGGTTCTCTTGTGAAATCTGGATTCCTTTGCCAAGGCAATTGCACTAGTATTGTCATAAAAGATTTTCATTGGACTCGATGCACTAGGTATGACACCTAGATCAGATATGAACTCCTTCATCCAGACTCCTTCATTTGCTGCTTCCGAAGTAGCTATGTACTCCGCTTCACATGTAGATCCCGCCACGACGCTTTGTTTAGAACTGCACCAATTAACAGCTCCACCGTTCAATATAAACACGTATCCGGTTTGCGATTTAGAATCATCCGGATCAGTGTCAAAGCTTGCATCGACGTAACCATTTACGACTAGCTCTTTGTCACCTCCATAAATGAGAAACATATCCTTAGTCCTTTTCAGGTATTTCAGGATGTTCTTGACCGCTGTCCAGTGATCCACTCCTGGATTACTTTGGTACCTTCCTGTTAAACTTATTGCTAAGCATACATCAGGTCTGGTACACAGCATTCCATACATGATAGAGCCTATGGCTGAAGCATAGGGAACATCTTTCATTTTCTCTCTATCTTCTGCTATGGTCGGGCATTGAGTCTGACTCAACTTCACACATTGTAATACAGGCAAGAACCCTTTCTTTGCTTGATCCATTTTGAACTTTTTCAAAACTTTATCAAGGTATGTGCTTTGTGAAAGTCCAGTTAAGTGTCTTGATCTATCTCTATAGATCTTGATGCCTAATATATAAGCAGCTTCACCGAGGTCTTTCAATGAAAAACTTTTATTCAAGTATCCTTTTATGCTATCCAGAAATTCTATATCATTTCCAATCAACAATATGTCATCTACATATAATATTAGAAATGCTACAGAGCTCCCACTCACTTTCTTGTAAATAAAGGCTTCTCCAAAAGTCTGTATAAAACCATATGCTTTGATCACACTATCAAAGCGTTTATTCCAACTCCGAGAGGCTTGCACCAATCCATAAATGGATCGCTGGAGCTTGCACACTTTGTTAGCACCTTTTGGATCGACAAAACCTTCTGGTTGCATCATATACAACTCTTCTTCTAGAAATCCATTCAGGAATGCAGTTTTGACATCCATTTGCCATATTTCATAATCATAAAACACAGCAATTGCTAACATGATTCGGACAGACTTAAGCATCGCTACGGGTGAGAAAGTCTCATCATAGTCAACCCCTTGAACTTTTCGAAAACCTTTTGCAACAAGTCGAGTTTTGTAGATAGTAACATTACCATCAACGTCAGTCTTCTTCTTGAAGATCCATTTATTCTCAATAGCTTGCCGATCATCGGGCAAGTCTACCAAAGTCCGTACTTTGTTCTCATACATGGATCCCATCTCAGATTTCATGGCCTCAAGCCATTTTGCGGAATCTGGGCTCATCATCGCTTCCTCATAGTTCCTAGGTTTGCCATGGTCAAGTAACATGACCTCCAGAATAGGATTACCATACCACTCTGGTGCGGGTCTTACTCTAGTTGACCTACGAGGTTCAGTAGTAACTTGATCTGAAGTTTCATGATCAATATCATTAGCTTCCTCACTAATTGGTTTAGTTGTCACAGGAACCAGTTTCTGTGATGAACTACTTTCCAATAAGGGAGCAGGTACAGTTACCTCATCAAGTTCTACTTTCCTCCCACTCACTTCTTTCGAGAGAAACTCCTTCTCTAGAAAGGATCCAAATTTAGCAACAAAAGTCTTGCCTTCAGATCTATGATAGAAGGTGTACCCAATAGTCTCCTTTGGGTATCCTATGAAGACACATTTCTTCGATTTGGGTTCGAGCTTATCAGGTTCAAGTTTTTTCACATAAGCATTGCAGCCCCAAACTTTAAGAAACGACAACTTTGGTTTCTTGCCAAACCATAGTTCATAAGGCGTCGTCTCAACGGATTTTTATGGTGCCCTATTTAACGTGAATGCGACCGTCTCTAAATCATAACCCCAAAACAATCGCGGTAAATCAGTAAGAGACATCATAGATCGCACCATATCTAGTAAAGTACGATTACGACGTTCGGACACACCGTTACATTGTGGTGTTCCGGGTGGCGTGAGTTGCGAAACTATTCCGCATTGTTTCAAATGTAAACCAAACTCGTAACTCAAATATTCTCCTCGACGATTAGATCGTAGAAACTTTATTTTCTTGTTACGATGATTTTCCACTTCACTCTGAAATTCTTTGAACTTTTCAAATGTTTCAGACTTATGTTTCATTAAGTAGATATACCCATATCTGCTCAAATCATCTGTGAAGGTGATAAAATAACGATACCCGCCGCGAGCCTCAATGTTCATTGGACCACATACATCAGTATGTATGATTTCCAACAAATCTGTTGCTTGCTCCATAGCTCCGTAGAACGACGTTTTAGTCATCTTGCCCATGAGGCATGGTTCGCAAGTACCAAGTGATTCATAATTAAGTGATTCCAGAAGTCCATCAGTATGGAGTTTCTTCATGCGCTTTACACCAATATGACCCAAACGGCAGTGCCACAAATAAGTTGCACTATCATTATCAACTCTGCATCTTATGGCTTCAACATTATGAATAAGTGTATCACTACTATCGAGATTCAATAAAAATAGACCACTCTTCAAGGGTGCATGACCATAAAAGATATTACTCATATAAATAGAACAACCATTATTCTCTGATTTAAATGAATAACCATCTCGCATCAAACAAGATCCAGATATAATGTTCATGCTTAACGCTGGCACCAAATAACAATTATTCAGGTCTAAAATTAATCCCGAAGGTAGATGTAGAGGTAGCGTGCCGACCGCGATCACATCGACTTTGGAACCATTTCCCACGCGCATCATCACCTCGTCCTTAGCCAATCTTCGCTTAATCCATAGTCCCTATTTCGAGTTGCAAATATTAGCAACAGAACCAGTATTAAATACCCAGGTGCTACTGCGAGCATTAGTAAGGTACACATCAATAAAATGTATATCACATATACCTTTGTTCACCTTGCCATCCTTCTTATCCTCCAAATACTTGGGGCAGTTCCGCTTCCAGTGACCAGTCTGCTTGCAATAGAAGCACTCAGTCTCAGGCTTAGGTCCAGACTTGGGTTTCTTCTCTTGAGCAGCAACTTGTTTACTGTTCTTCTTGAAGTTCCCCTTCTTCTCCCGTTTACCCTTTTTCTTGAAACTGGTGGTCTTGTTGACCATCAACACTTGATGCTCCTTTTTGATTTCTACCTCCACAGCTTTTAGCATTGCGAAGAGCTCGGGAATAGTCTTGTTCATCCCTTGCATATTATAGTTCATCACAAAGCTCTTGTAGCTTGGTGGCAGTGATTGAAGAATTCTGTCAATGACACTATCATCAGGAAGATTAACTCCTAGTTGAATCAAGTGATTGCAATACCCAAACATTTTGAGTATACGCTCACTGACAGAACTATTCTCCTCCATCTTGCAGCTGTAGAACTTATTGGAGACTTCATATCTCTCAATCCGGGCATTTTCTTGAAATATTAACTTCAACTCCTGGAACATCTCATATGCTCCATGACGTTCAAAACATCGTTGAAGTCCCGGTTATAAGCCGTAAAGCATGGCACACTGAACTATAGAGTAGTCATCAACACGCCACTGCCAGGCATTCACAATGTCTACAGTAGCTGGCTGCTACGTCTTGAGCTTGTGTTGGTTTTCCTTGAAGAGGAAAGGGTGATGCAGCAATAGTAGCGTAAGTATTTCCCTCTGTTTTTGAGAACCAAGTTATCAATCTAGTAGGAGGCTCCTCAAAAGTCCCACACACCTACACAAACAAACAAAGAACTCGCAACCAACACAATAAAGGGGTTATCAATCCCTTCACGGCCACTTGCGAAAGTGAGATCTGATAGAGATAGTATGATAAGATAAATATATTTTTGGTATTTTATAATATAGATGAAAAAAGTAAAGATGCAAATAAAAGTAGATTGAAAGCTAATATGATAAAATATAGACCCGGGGGCCATAGGTTTCACTAGAGGCTTCTCTCAAGATAGCATAAGTATTACGGTGGGTGAACAAATTACTGTCGAGCAATTGATAGAAAAGCGAATAATTATGAGATTATCTAGGCATGATCATGTATATAGGCATCATGTCCGTGACAAGTAGACCGACTCCTGCCTGCATCTACTACTATTACTCCTCACATCAACCGCTATCCAGCATGCATTTAGAGTATTAAGTTCATAAGAACAGAGTAACACATTAAGAAAGATGACATGATGTAGAGGGATAAACTCATGCAATATGATATAAACCCCATCTTTTTATCCTTGATGGCAACAATACAATACGTGCCTTGCAACCCTTTCTGTCACTGGGTAAGGACACTTCAAGATTGAACCCAAAGCTAAGCACTTCTCCCATGGCAAGAAAGATAATTCTAGTAGGCCAAACCAAGCTGATAATTCGCAGAGACTTGCAAAGATAAAGCAATCATACATAAAAGAATTCAGAGAAGATTCAAATAGTACTCATAGATAAACTTGATAATAAACCCACAATTCATCGGATCTCGACAAACACACCGCAAAAAGAGTTTACATCGAATAGATCTCCACAAGAGAGGGGGAGAACATTGTATTGAGATCCAAAAAGAGAGAAGAAGCCATCTAGCTAATAACTTTGGACCCGAAGGTCTATGGTAAACT